>NC_136914.1:6585748-6851452 GCF_949752795.1 Hyperoodon ampullatus
CTGAGCCTGATAAAGTGTGATAGCTTCTAAGGCAGAAGACAGCATGGTCCCTACATCATGAAACTTACCAATGTGGGAGGCAAGACTAATGTATCTAACACTAAATTAATTAATGCTCATAACGCAGACGTTGGCTGGAACCTTCTGCCCTTTGGCTTGAACCCCCAGATCCAGACCTGGTTGAATTTCAAAAGCCTTCTCCTGCTTTCTGCAAGTCCCCAAGGGCTTCTACCTTTCATGATCACTTTGTCTATAGCACTTGCATCCATGTGTGCTCCTTCTGTTCCCCCCACCCTTGACAATCTACACCCAAAACCCTATCCCTTCACCAATTTCCATAAAATATACATGCTCTCCAAGCATTTTATGAGTTTAATTTCCTGAGCGACTGAGGTTGTTTAACTGAGGTTGGACTATGCACAACCTTCTCTTCACTGCTAACCCCATCTTCTCCCAGTCTCCCCTCTCTGCCTCTCATTTCTTCTTTTCTGAATTGCTCACTAGAGCCTCATATTTGGCTCTCATTTTTATGTAGATCAGTTCAATTCTTCCTCAATCCTTGTCCCACACTGTCATACCCAAACAAATCAAGGGGCTAACTAACGGAGGGGAAGATACCATTTCTTAATGGCAGTTAAATGTATAAATAATAAACCAACCCAACAGTCCTCTGACACAGAAAACACGAAAGAGAACAAACCAAGGCAGGGAAATAAATATGTTCAGACAACATGGCAAAAGCTGGGGAAATAAGGGCTACAGTAGTTCAGAGAAGGAAAAGATCAATCAAGAAGGGTTTTAATGGAGGAGATAGATCTTGAAATGGACCTTGAAGAAAGGTCTGAATTAGTATTGCAGAGTGAGGAAGCAAGAGGTCATTCAAGGTAAGGAAATAACTGTAAGAAAACCACAGAGGAAAGAAAGAGCCTGGCATCTGGGAGAAGGCAGCTCTCAACTGAGAATTTAGAAGCAAGATAAGGCTGACTGGGTGCTGGAAATGCTGGATTGTCAGACTCAAGTGTTTGGACTCTTTCCAATAAAAAGCAAAAAACGATCTAATGAATATGCTTTAGAAGGCAGGGGATGAGGGAAGCTTTGAGGAGGGGTGTCTCAGAAACAAGAACCAGGGGTTCAAATACTATCAGAATTCTGAGAGTATGTGAACTATCTCTCTGTTTCTGACCTCTGATTCTTTCTGGAGTCTGGTTTCAATTTCTTCTCTTGAAAATCAGCTTTTTCTACCCAGGGATTGTGGTGATTCAGCAAATTCCTGGCTTCCCAGCCATAGAGAAAAGACTTACCTCTTGCTCCAACTCCAAAACCCCAAGAGAAGGATTCTGTTTGGCTTGGCTTGAAATAATTACCCATGCCTAGAACCAGCACTGTGGTCAGGAAGGTCAGCTGGTGGAAAAAGATGGCAATTTCTAATGGACCACATAATAAAGCATGGCTGGATTTGGTGGGACTGGGGGGTGGGGGCAGGGAATAGGGAGTAAAGAAGGAGGATGAAGCATGGACATCACCACTGGGAGAGAGTTTTGAGTAAGGAAGGAAATACAGTTTGTGCCTAAGGTTGAACTCACTGGCAAGTCTTAAAAAAAAGAAAATTGATTTTTTTGGCAAGCATTTTGTGATAACCTACTATTCTTAAGTATCAATTATATCTCTCATTTTTTTCTCATTTTCTTCTTATTTAAATCATTAGCCAATATTTTGTGTCCTTCTAAGCCACCTTAAATTCTTTGTGGGGAAAAATAGAAAAAAAATCAATTCTGTAACAGTGGTGATGAACCAAATATGTTAGGACATTGTTCCTATTTTCAAGGAGCCTAGGAGTAAAGATATTATGTATGCAAATAGCTGTGAATGAAAAATGATAAATGCCACTAAAGAGGTATAGATAAAATTCTATGAGTTCAGAGTTTCTTACTATTAGAAATAGTGCCCAGTCCTACTCCACATGTGCCCATGGCAGCCCCCAGTGGCCTGGTGACAGCCACTGCTCCTGTTGCCGCACATGATTCCATACCCATGTCGGAGTAATTTCCCCAAAGCACAGTTCAGATCCAGTGCTACCCTGGTCAAAACTCATCTCTAGTATTTTGACTCTCAAGAAGTGATTTGTAGAGAAGAGAGCATTTGAACTGGCTCCTGTGGTACTGCCGAGTGGATGACAGGGTCAGGGTGGTCCAGCTGGGTATCAGGCCTGTGCTTCTGAGCTGGGAGAGCCAAGTTCAGGACATGGTTCATCAGAGACCTCCCAGCTCCACGTAATAACAAATGGCAAAAGCTCTCCCAGAGATCTCCATCTCAATGCAAAGACCCAACTCCACTCAACCACCAGAAAGCTAAAGTGCTGGACACCTTATGCCAAAGAACTAGCAAGACAGGAACACAATACCATCCATTGGCAGAGAGGCTACCTAAAATCATAATAAGGTCACAGACACCCCAAAACACACCACTGGACGTGGTCCTGCCCACCAAAAAGACAAGATCCAGCCTCATTCACCAGAACACAGGTACTAGACCCCTCCACCAGGAAGCCTAAACAACCCACTGAACCAACCTTACCCACAGGAGGCAGACACCAGAAAAAAACGGGAACTACAAACCTGCAGCCTGAGAAAAGGAGACCCCAAACACAGTAATTTAAGGAAAATGAGAAGATAGAGAAACACAGCAGATGAAGCAGCAAGGTAAAAACCCATGAGACCAAACAAATGAAGAGGGAAGAGGCAGTCTACCTGAAAAAAAATTCAGAGTAATGATAGTAAAGTTGATCCAAAATCTTGGAAATAGAATGGAGAAAATCCAAGAAACATTTACCAAGGACCTGGAAGAACTAAAGAGCAAACAAACAATGATGAACAACACAATAAATGAAATTAAAAATTCTCTAGAAGGAATCAATAGCAGAATAACTGAGGCAGAAAAACATATAAGTGACGTGGAAGATAAAATAGTGGAAATAACGACTGCAGAGCAGAATAAAGAAAAAAGAATGGAAAGAATTGAGGACAGTCTCAGAGACCTCTGGGACAACATTAAATGCACCAACATTCAAATTATAGGGGTCCCAGAAGAAGAAGAGATTTAAAAAAGGGACTGAGAAACTATTTGAAGAGATTATAGTTGAAAACTTCCCTAACATGGGAAAGGAAAGAGTTAATCAAGTCCAGGAAGTGCAGAGAGTCCCATACAGGATAAATCCAAAGAGAAGCACACCAAGACACATATTAATCAAACTATCAAAAATGAAACACAAAGAAAAAGTATTAAAAACAGCAAGGGAAAAAACACAAATAACATAGGAGGGAATCCCCATAATTTTAACAGCTGATCTTTCAGCAGAAACTCTGCAAGCGAGATGAAAGTGGCAGGACATATTTAAAGTGATGAAAGGGAAAAACCTACAACCAAGATTACTCTACCCAGCAAGGATCTCATTCAGATTCGATGGAGAAAGTAAAACCTTTACAGACAAGCGAAACTAAGAGAATTCAGAACCACCAAACCAGCTTTACAACAAATGCTAAAGGAACTTCTCTAGGCAGGAAACACAAGAGAAGAAAAACATCTACAATAACAAACCCAAAACAATGAAGTAAATGATAATAGGAATATACATATCAATACTTACCTTAAATGTAAATGGATTAAATGCTCCAACCAAAAGGCATAGACTAGCTGAATGGATATAAAAACAAGACCCGTATATATGCTTTCTACAAAACACCCACTTCAGACCTAGGGACACATACAGACTGAAAGTGAGGGGATGGAAAAAGATATTCCATGCAAATGGAAATCAAAAGAAAGCTGGAGTAACAATTTTCATATCACATAAAATAGACTGTAAAATAAAGACTATTACAAAAGATAAAGAAGGACACTACATCATGATCAAGGGATCAATCCAAGAAGAAGATATATGAATTGTAAATATTTATGCACCCAACATAGGAGCACCGCAATACATAAGGCAAATGCTAACAGTCATAAAAGGGGAAATAGACAGTAACACAATCATAGTATGGAACTTTAACACCCCACTTTCACCAATGGACAGATTATCCAAACTGAAAATAAAAAAAGAAACACAAGCTTTAAATGATACATTAAACAAGATGAATGTTATTAATATTTATAGGACATTCCAACCAAAAACAACAGAGTAAACTTTCTTCTCAAGTGCTCTTGGAACATTCTCCAGGATAGATCATACCTTGTGTTACAAATCAAGCCTTGGTAAAGTTAAGAAAATTGAAATTGTATCAAGTATCTTGTCCAACCACAATGCTATGAGACTAGATATCAATTACAGGAAAAAATCTGTAAGAAATACAACACATGGAGGCTAAACAATACACTGCTTAATAACCAACAGATCAATGAAGAAATCAAAAAATACCTAGAAACAAATGACAATGAAAACATGACAACTCAAAACCTATGGGATGCAGCAAAAGCAGTTCTAAGAGGGAAGTTTATTGCAATATAATCCTACCTCAGCAAACAATAAACATCTCAAATAAACTACCTAACCTTACATCTAAAGCAATTAGAGAAAGAAGAACAAAAAACCCCAAAGTAAGCAGAAGGAAAGAAACCATAAATGTCTGATCAGAAATAAATGACAGCGAAATGAAGGAAACAATAGCAAAAATCAATAAAACTAAAAGCTGTTTCTTTGAGAAGATAAACAACATTGATAAACCATTAGCTGGACACATCAAGAAAAAAAGGGAGAAGACTCAAGTCATTAGCATTAGAAATGAAAAAGGAGAAATAACAACTGACACTGCAGAAATACAAAGGATCATGAGAGATTACTACAAGCAACTATATGCCAATAAAATGGACACCTTGGAAGAAATGGCACATTCCTAGAAAAGCACAACCTTCCAAGACTGAACCAGGAAGAAACAGAAAATATAAACAGACCAATCACAAGCATTGAAATGGAGACTGACTATGAATAAAAATCTTCCAACAAACAAAAGCCAAGGACCAGATGGCTTCACAGGTGAATTCTATGAAACATTAAGAGAAGAGCTAAAACCTATCTTTCTCAAATTTTCCAAAATATAGCAGAGGGGGGGAACATTCCCAAACTCATTCCACGAGGTCACCATCACCCTGATACCAAAACCAGACAAAGATGTCACAAAGAAAGAAAACTACAGTCCAATATCACTGATGAACTTGGATGTAAAAATCCTCAAGAAAATACTGGCAAACAGAATCCAACAGCACATGACAAGTATCATACACCATGATCAAGTGGGGTTTATTCCAGGAATGAAAGTTCTTCAATATACTCAGATCAATCAATGTGATAAACCATATTAAGAAATTGAAGGAGAAAAACCACATGATCATCTCAATAGATGCAGAAAAACTTTTGACAAAATTCAACACCGATTTGTTATAAAAACCCTCCAGAAAGTAAGCACAGAGGGAACTTACCTCAACATAGTAAAGGCCATATATGACAAACCCACAGCCAACATCATTCTCGATGGTGAAAAACTGAAACCATTTCTAGTAAGATCAGGAACAAGACAAGGTCGTCCATTCTCACCACTATTATTCAACATAGTTTTGGAAGTTTTTGCCACAGCAATCAGAGAAGAAAAAGAAATAAAAGGAATACAAATCAGAAAAGAAGAAGTAAAGCTGTCACTGTTTGCAGATAACAAGATACTATACATAGAGAATCCTAAAGAGGCTACCATAAAATTACTAAAGCTAATCAATGAATTTGGTAAAGTAGCAGAATACAAAATTAATGCACAGAAATCTGTTGCATTCCTATACACTAATGATGAAAAATCTGAAAGAGAAATTAAGGAAACCCTCCCATTTACCATTGCAACAAAAAGAATAAAATACCTAGGAATAAACCTACCTAAGGAGAGAAAAGACCTGTATGCAGAAAACTATAAGACAATGATGAAAGGAACTAAAGAGGGTACAAACAGAGAGATATACCATGTTCTTGGATCAGAAGAATCAACACTGTGAAAATTACTATACTACCCAAAGCAATCTACAGATTCAATACAATCCCTATCAAACTACCAATGGCATTTTTCATAGAACTAGAACAAAAAATTTCACAATTTGTATGGAAACATGAAACCCTGAATAGCCAAAGCAATCTTGTGAAAGAAAAATGGAGCTGGAGGAATCAGGCTCCCGGTCTTCAGACTACACTAAAAGCTACAGTAATCAAGACAGTGTGGTACTGAACAAAAACAGAAAGGTAGATCAATGGAACATCATAGAAAGCCCAGAGATAAACCCCTGCACATATGGTCACCTTACATTTGATAAAGGAGGCAAGAGTATATAATGTAGAAAAGACAGCTTCTTCAATAAGTGGTGCTGGCTTCAATAATTGGTGCTGGGAAAACTGGACAGCTACATGTAAAAGAATGAAATTAGAACACTCCCTAACACCATACACAAAAATAAACTCGAAATGGATTAAAGACTTAAACGTAAGGCCAGACACTATCAAACTCTTAGAGGAAAACATAGGCAGAACACTCTATGACATAAATCACAGCAGATTCTTTTTGACTCACCTCCTAGAGAAATGGAAATAAAAACAAAAATAAACATATGGGACCTAATGAAAATTAAAAGCTTTTGCACAGCAAAGGAAAAGATAAACAAGACCAAAAGACAACCCTCAGAATGGGAGAAAATATTTGCTAATTAAGCAACTGACAAAGGATTAATCTCCAAAATTTACAGGCAGCTCATGCATCTCAATATCAAAAAAAAAAAAAAACCCAATCCAAAAATGGGCAGAAGACCTAAATAGACATTTCTCCAAAGAAGATATACAGATTGCCAACAAATAAATGAAAGGATGCTCAACATCACTAATCATTAGAGAAATGCAAATCAAAACTACAATGAGATATCACCTCACACTGGTCAGAATGGCCATCATCAAAAAATCTACAAACAATAAATGCTGGAGAGGGTGTGGAGAAAAGGGAATCCTCTTGCACTGTTGGTGGGAATGTACATTGATACAGCCACTCTGGGGAACAGTATGGAGGTTCCTTATAAAACTAAAAATAGAACTATCATACGACCCAGCAATCCCACTACTGGGCATATACCCTGAGAAAACCATATTTCAAAAATAGTCATGTACCACAATGTTCATTGCAGCTCTACTTACAATAGCCAGGACATGGGAGCAACCTAAGTGTCCATGGACAGATGAACAGATAAAGAAGATGTGGCACATATATACATTGGAATATTACTCAGCCATAAAAGAAACAAAATTGAGTTATTTGTAGTGAAGTGGATGGACCTAGAGTCTGTCATACAGAGTGAAGTAAGTCAGAAAGAGAAAAACAAATACCGTATGCTAACACACATATATGGAATCTAAGAAAAAAAAAAAGGTTCTGAAGAACCTAGGGGCAGGACAGGAATAAAGATGCAGCCGTAGAGAATGGACTTGAGGATATGGGGACGGGGAAGGGTAAGCTGGGATGAAGTGAGAGAGTGGCATGGACATATATACACTACCAAATGTAAAATAGATAGCTAGTGGGGAGCAGCCGCATAGCACAGGGAGATCAGCTCGGTGCTTTGTGACCACCTAGAGGGGTGGGATAGGGAGGGTGGGAGGGAGACGCAAGAGGGAGGAGATATGGGAATATATGTATATGTATAGCTGATTCATTTTGTTATAAAGCAGAAACTAACACACCATTGTAGAGCGATTATCCTGCAATACAGATGTTTAAAAAAAAAGAAATAGTATTGTTAATCGATATGTCGAAGTAGGATGGAATAAATCAAATTAATACCTAAAGATATGGCCATGAAGTCTCAAGCTGCTCCTCCTTTTCTATATAGGGAGGAGCAGCTTGAGACTAGAATAGCATGGAAGTAATAAAGAGCGGTATATTTGGGGGAAACAGTTTATATCTGGCAAGATGGACCTGATGCTAAAAGGGGAGGGGGTAAGAGCAGTGGAACCCTTCCAAATCTGTACCCAAGTAGTCAGGTAGCCTTGGGAAGGTGACAAAGAGCTACATCAAAAATTGTTTAGGGGCTTCCCTGGTGGCACAGTGGTTGAGAGTCCGCCTGCCGATGCAGGGGACACGGGTTCGTGCCCCGGTCCGGGAAGATCCCACATGCCGTGGAGTGGCTGGGCCCGTGAGCCATGGCCGCTGAGCCTGCGCGTCCGGAGCTTGTGCTCCGCAATGGGAGAGACCACAACAGTGAGAGGCCCACGTACCACAAAAAAAAAAAAAAAAAAAAAAAAAAAAAAAAAAAAAAATTGTTTCGAGGTCTGGCAATTTCCCAAAAGGTTACACAGAGTTACCATATGATCCAGCAATTCTACTCTTAATGTATATGCCTCCCCAATTGAAAACATATGCCCATACAGAAAACCTGTATGCAAATGTTCATAACAGCATTATTCATAATAGCCAAAAAGTGGAAACAAACCAAATGTTTCTCAAGTGATGAGTGGATAAACAAAATGCGGTATATCTGTATGGAATATTATTCAGCCATAAAAAGAATACTGATACATGCTACAGCATCGATGAATCTTAAAAGTTATACTAAGTGAAAGAAGTCAGACAGAAAAGGCCACATACTGAATGATTCCATTTTTATGAACTGTCTAGAATAGATAAATTCATAGAGACAGAAGATTGATTCATGCTTGCCTGAGGCTAAGGAGAAGCGAGAATGGGGAGTGATTGCTAATGGGTATGGAGGTTTTTTTTGGGGTGATGAAGTATTCTGGAATTAGATGGTGGTAATGGTTGCACAACTCTGTAAATATACTAAGAAAAAATAGTAAATGTAACTTTAAAAGAGTGAAAAATAATTGTTTAGAAAAAAATGTATTGGACATCGTGACAAGGGTGATCGAGGAGCAAGTTAGGTGGAGAAGCAAAACAGACTGTGAGATTTTAAGCGTGAGGGAGAAGAAGAATTAGCAGTGTTCTGGGGCAGATTTACATAACATAGTAAAAACCGTCCTCACAAGGAGAAGCAATCACGTTCCATTTCTGGAGCCCCCGGATTCTAATCCGAATCCCCTGAGAGACACAGGAGAGGAGAATAGTATCTTTATCTCCCACACTAACCCTTGCCAGAGTTGGTGGTGCCTCTGTGTGGCATGTGGAACACACAGGTCACAAACCTTTAGAGTACCACCAATGGCGCCACTGAGAGGCCCTGGCTCCTTCAGATCCAGATGAGAGTGGTTCAAACCCACAATCCACTCCTTGTGGAAATCCAAAGATTTTTGCACAATCCATGTTGAAAATGCTTACCTTGATTCTAAGATGTCTTTTCCTCTGAATTAAGTCATCTTTCCACGTGAGCTGCCCCTATCCCACGCCTTGTCAGCCCAGCTAAGGAACTCAATCTTGTCCTTGAGGGCTACAAGCTAACTGCTCTCACATGGTGTTTGTTTTCACAGTAACTCTTATTGAATGTTTGGGGAAATGGAAGGGTGTTCATATAACAGAAAATAGCTTCAAATGGGATTTTAGACATATCTATTTTTTAAAAGCCTTCAGCCATCCCACGACTAAGAACTTTTCAGGGGCCAGTTCACCTCATACAGTGCCCAGTCTTGCACTGTCTAGAAAGCTGCTTCTATTCCCACCCCATGTTTCATTTTCACTTCTTCTCCACAAGACTTCAAACTCTTTCCATTCTATTATGTAGAGCAACATTTCTCAGTCAAGGGTGATTTTGCTCCTCATGGATGATTTGGTAATGTCTGGAGACATTTTTGGTTTCTACAACTTGGTGGAAGGGGGGTTACTATAGACACCTAGTGGGTTGAAGATAGGGATGCTGCTAAGCATCCTACAGTGCATGGGAAATTCCCCCCACCCCCACCCCCACCCCACAACAAACTATCTGATCCAAAAATGTCAATAGAGCCAAGGTTGAAAAACCATGATACAGAGAGCAAGTCAGCTCTCTCCAGCCTCCATATCCCGGACTCCAAGTCTCCCCCATCTTTGTATGTCCACAACCCATGAGACAGTTCCCTCCATTAAATTGAAAGGGGCCCCAATCCTCACTGTGACACACAAGAGCAACAGAGACCCTGAGATTTCCTTTAACACGAGGTGCCCTTCTCAGAAAAAGTTGTAGTTTTGAATAGAATTTTTCCCTAATACATATAAAGTTCTCATCCATACTCAACGCTACTTACTCTGCCAGAAAGAGAAAGAGAGAAAGAGAAGAATGTAAATAGTGTGGGTGATTCTGTCCCACGTTCCACTAGAGCATATGCCCCAGAAGAACGCAGGAAGGGAGATGTGAATCTGATGTTCCTTCAGTTGGTCTCAGTTCCTGAATCGCTCTCAGAGTATGAGCATCTCACCATACTGAGTGTGATTCAAGTGTTTAAAGATACATTTTTTTTTGTACAACACGGTCCCTAAATGCAAGCCAACTACTTCATCAGGTGTTTAACTGAGAAAACAGCAATCTGTTCTGACGCTGGAGGAAAAACTGGCTGAGTTGGATGCTATAGCAGCTTCGAGTGTGCATAAAAAGGACCATGTATATGGTACTTTCAGAGTGAATTAAGAAATTTTTTTAGTGTGATTTTTCACCTCGATCATTGACTTTAGAACCAAATTCTATGTAAAATGTAACTCCATGTTAGGGGAGAGGTGGTGAGGAAGTAGAGGTCTTGGGGTAGAGCTTTGAGGGAAATTAGAGGGATGGTGAGAAGAAAGAGAAAAGAAAAGAAGAAATTGTGAGCTAAGATCAGAAAGGCAAAGAAGCCCGAGAGAGCACATCGTTAGTCTATCCATTTTCAGGGACATCTATTTGATAATTGAAAGGAAAAGCTTACTAATGTTATAAAAGGCAAGCTGCACCACAGAGAGCTTAGTTTATTGCAATATTGATCTTTTAAAGACATTACTGTGCAATGTAGGATCAAATTCTGTAAACTTCCAATGAAATGCCTGTTGAATTGTTAACTCTCTTTTCTAGGGTGCCTAATGTGAAAACTTGCCATATTTGTTTTTTAAGTTAATGAGTTATGCGTTACCTTTTTTTTTAAATTTAAAAAGCCACCAAGTAAATGCCATAAATTCTAAACAGTTTGTTTAAATATTAAACAGCAAGTAACAATGGCAGCTCTTCCAGGTGTACCTTTGAAGTCTGTGTTTATATTGTGTGTGCAAGTGGCTTTGTGTGTGTGTAAACAGGTTGAAAAGTAGGTGGTTACTACTTATCTCTGTCTTTGCTGGTGTAAATTCTGCCAATGGTCCACCCTCAGTAATTTGAAATGGAGACTATTCTTCTGATTGTTAAGGTGAGATGGGGAAAAGGAAAATTAACTCATAAATATTACATGGGTCAAAAATGTTATTTGAGGTTGGAAAGATAAATTCTATAGTAATCATTTCAGAAATTCCCATTTTAGTTAAATACAATATCTTCAAAATTGTGCTATGGTGCATGGTATAGGCTTTCTCCAACTTGGGAACTTTCTGAGTAATGCACTAAATAAAGGGAAAATTGTTCTCTGCTAAGCACTATTTTCGACACCTAAAATCTTGTAGTGATTTTCTTTTATTTGGACATACATTAAGGATATAGATAATTTCTCTGGACCCAATTGTTACCTTTTACTGCTCCTATAAAGTCAAATTTATGAAAATCAGTTTAGAATGGAGAATCACAGAAATTAAACACTGGATTGGAAATACTGGAGTATTGAAAAGGGTATAGGGATGGAAGACAGTTACCTAATAGGTTTTAGGTGACTAACTCTGTAGCACTACTAGAAAGAAAGTATTATTGGGATTTTAGAGAAAGAACACATTAAAATCAAGGTAATAACTGTTTGAGACAGAATCTGAATCTGGTTCAGTGAGATTCCAATCCATATTCTTTTCTCTACAACATTCTGCTCAGCTACCTAAACTCCATAATGAATTTGGTAATCTTGAATATAGGAAACATTAGGATATAAATACATTCAAACTTCACTAAAATACTGTTCACTCTAGGCTCATATTCTGTACAAATATTCCTATTCTGCGCCATCTGAGTTAATCAGAGCAATGTACCCGAATCTCATGGAGTGCACACAATAAAGATTTATTTATCACTTACATCACAGTCCAATGCCGTTCAGGCAACTCTCCTTCGTAGCTCTCTTCCACAAGGTGACTCAGGGATCTAGTCTCCTTCCATTCTGTGATGTTGCCATCCCAAACTTGAGGCCTCCCAGGCATTCATGGTAAGGGACGTGAGAGCTGAGACAAGCATTCAAGGGGTTTTAAAACCAGTGGAGCATGTCACTTCGCCAATATATCAGGATGTAGACCCAGTCATACATACCCAACCTAAGTGCAAGGGAGGCTGAGATATGTAGCCTTCCTGTCTTCTCAGAGACAAATGAAAGTGAATTTGAGAAACCCATAGCACTGTCTCTTCCACACCATTTAAGGGAATTTATTTCTTCAAGTAGAAAAACACCCAATGAATTTTATGGAAGGGTCAAAGTCAAGTTTATGACATGGACACTAGGTTATGTGCCACAAGTGTAGCATGTTTTGCTATGGGAGGCTTGAAATATTAGACAAATGTGTTCCTGAAAGTTAGTGGGAGGAAGTCAGGCAGTCAGTCCTAAATATCAAATAGCCCAGTAAGGAAAATACCAAAAAAGAAGTGATCCAATAAGGTCAGAAGCCAAGCATGGAGAGCAGGAAAGACTATGGATAGAAGAACAAGCAAGAGTATATGGTTTAGGATTAAGGGTATGTAAAAATATCATAGCTAATGTTCATTATTTACTATAAGCCAGTCATAGTACAGGTTATTAACCTCCATAATAACCTATGAGGTAAGTTGTATTATCTTACTTTATAAGTGATGAAGCAGAGGCCCAGAGTTTACTTAATTTACCCATAGTCCCACAGCTACTCAGAGGCAGAGCTGGGATCCAAACCCAGGCTAAGTCTGGCTCCAGAGTCTATGCTTTTAACCTTTATTCTTTATTGTCACTCTTAAAGACAAACACTGTTGGATTTCCCCTTTTATGTGATACCTGGTTTATGACTTAGAGGCAACTTTTCAAAAGAAAACGTAAAAGGCTGGATGTCAAAGTTCCAATGTACTTTATCACCCACTGATTCATCAGGCTATATTGGGACTTTCTTTTTCCCTGATCTCATTTCCTCTTCTCAAAGTAATTATTTAAAAGACTGCACAAACCGATAGATACCTTACTCCATCACCCTGCTTACAGACCCCTGCCTTTGCCATTCCACATCAGAGGAAGTCCTACTTCTAAATTCCTCCAGAGTAGGAAGTTCACAACTTCCTTTGTAATCTGTCTCAATATTTTGTAATCTGTAAATACATTAGATATATAGCATCTGGAACATAAGGGAAATCAGAAATTCTTCATCAAAATTCCAGGAAGACCAGTAAATTCGGAATAGCGTATGAACCAAAGTGGCAAAAAGTATGTTTTCTGCAGACCCTTCACACTTAAAGAGAAGTCAATCAATCTGGCTGTTGTCTTTTTCCTTCTCCATCTTATCTATTCCATATGCAGAGTTACTGCAGACTGAAGGAGAAGAAACTACTGCTTCCTTTCTTAAGACTCCTTCTTCCTTGGCCCTATGTGGTCTGAACACCTATCAAGAAAACTTTGAATAGCCCCTGAAAGCAGGGGTAACACTCATAGTATTTAATGACCTGTATTGTAACCCTGATCAGTCAGGCCTGAATATCAGCCAATCAGAAGGAACTAGGGCTGTGAGCAGGGTCCAGCTGTCCTGGTATTGACCAGCTGAACATCAGTCCTGCCCTTCACCTTGTTCTGTGGGGTTCTGGCAGGCAGGCTAAAGGAGACTGTGATCTCCTGTGCATTCCCCCTGTGCTAACGTACATGCTGAGGGCCACATGCTAGCTTTCTCTCCGTATCAGGCATTTTTTAAATAAAATCTGAGCATTAAAATCTGAGCCTTTTTTTGCGCTTTCCACGGAATAGTGTTACTTGCATTTCAAACTCTGCCTATTTATCTCACATAGCTAAAATTCCTGTTATATTTCAATGATTTGGGGGGTGATTGGTTTGTATGGGATATATTTCTCTGCATTTAAAAGAATCATTAATTGGATCTATCTTGTTCTGCAAACTTACCTTGTGGCTCAGTGAAAGATGAACCCATCTTCACTCGAATATTTAGTTACCAGATTCCAATATTTTGGTTTATTGCAAAAGATGGACCCCCTTGATTTTGAGAGTGTAAAAGCTGATCCCAGTACCTACATCCCAGCCCCTGATCCCACCCATCATTTCTTGCACCCCTCCTTAACCATAACCTTAGGTCTTTGTGCCATAGTTTAAGCCTGTCCTATTTTCTGCTCTGCTCAGAGGAGCTGGTCATCACTGGACAAAGACTGTTCCTTGTCCCATGTATTAATTTACCCCTTTTTCCTTTTAGTAGAACTCCAGTTTGAGAGGGGGGCACATGGCCAGTCAACCTTTCTTGAAAATCGCCCTGGTAATGAGAGGTAAACAAAAGTGATGCGTGCAAATTACTTGGTCAAAGTTTTTGTTTTTAATAGAAAACTGTGGATGTGATGCTGGTGACACAGCCTCCCCCATACAGATGAGGACAACACTCTATGGAATTGGGGAGCAGCAAGAGACAAGGGGTCCTGAAGACCCCACACAGCAGAACCACCTATCTACCCTGAATCACATTCATTTTTCTCAGTTTCATGTAAGATAGAATTAAACTTCTTTCTTATTGGGGCCACTATATTTTGGGGGGTGCCTTTGTATAGGTGGTTCATCTATACCTGACAAATACATCAGAATATATGAAATACCTGAAGGCTATTTCTAGGTTAAAGGTCAGTATATTGTCAAATAACACGAGCCAAATACTGGTTAAATGTTGAATTCTTAAGCCCTGTCATTATGGTCTGAATCTTCCTGTCCTCCCAAATTCGTATGCTGAAACCTTAATCCCCAATGTGATGGCATTAGGAGGGGGGCTTACAGAGGTGATTAGGCCATGAGGGCAGAGCCCTCATGAATGGATTAGTGCCCTTTTAAAAAAGTCTCCACAGAGCTCCCTGGTCCCTTCCACCATGTGAGGATACAATGAGAGGTCTGTGCTCCAACAGCAAAGAAAACCATAAGCAAAATGAAAAGCCAACCCACAGAAAGGGAGAAAATATTTGCAAATGATGTGACCGACAAGGGATTAATCTCCAAAATTTACAAACAGCTCACATGGCTCAATATCAAAAAAAAAACCCAACCCAATAAAAAACATGGGCAGAAGACCTAAATAGACATTTCTCCAAAGAAGATATACAAATGGCCAAGAGGCACATGAAAAGATGCTCAGCATTGCTAATTATTAGAGAAATACAAATCAAAACTACAATGAGATATCACCTCACACTAGTCAGAATGGCCATCATCAAAAAATCTACAGATGATAAATGTTGGAGAGGGTGTGAAGAAGAGGGAACCCTCCTACAGTGTTGGTGGGAATGCTAATTGGTACAGCTACTATGGAGAACCGTATGGAGGTTCCTTAAAAAACTAAAAATAGAGCTGCTATATGATCAAGCAATCCCACTCCTAGGCACGTATCTGGACAAAAACATAGTTCAAAAGGATACATGCACCCCAATGTTCCTTGCAGAGCTGTTTACAATAGCCAAGACATGGAAGCAACCTAAATGTCCATCAACAGATGAATGGATAAAGAAGATGTGGTACATATATACAATGGAGTATTACTCAGCCATTAAAAAGAATGAAACAATGCCATTTGCAGCGACATGGATGGACTTGGAGATTATCATCCTAAGTGAAGTAAATCAGACAGAGAAAGACAAATATCATATGATATTTATATATGTGGAATCTTAAAAAAATGATACAAACGAACTTATTTACAAAACAGAAACAGACTCACAGACCTAGAGAATGAACTTATGGTTACCAGGGGAAAGGGAAGGGGGTGCTGGAGAGATTGGGAGTTTGAGAATGACATGTACACACTACTACATTTAAAATAGATAACCAAGAAAGACCTACTGTATAGCACAGGGAACGCTGCTCAATATTCTCTAATAACCTAAATGGGGAAAGAATTTGAAAGAGAATAGATACATGTATATGTAAAACTGAATCACTTTACTGTATACCTGAAACTAACACAACATTTTTAATCAACTGTGCTCCAATATAAAAAAAAAAACAAAAACGAAATGACCTTCATGAAAACATGTTTTCGTAACTGAATTCTTACTACACCGTCCTCCCTCAAATTGTATCAGGACACTTATGTGAGAGAGTAACCACTGTAAAACCATTGTTGATATATATATATAACTTAACCACTTTGCTACACACCTGAAACTAACACAACATTGTTAATCAACTATGCTCCAACATAAAAAAAAAAAAAAGAAGTCTGTTCTCCAGAAGAGAGTCCTCACTCAACCACACTGGCACCTGATCTTGAACATTCAGCTTCCAGAATTGTGAGATATAAATTTCTGCTGTTTATAAACTACCCAGTCTGTGGTATTTTGTTATAGGAGCCCCAACAGACTAAGACACCTCTCCGAATTGGACTGAACACTTTCCTCTAGGATTAGAGTCAAAATACTTGACAATTCATACAACATGGGCCAACCAGTCAGAATAGTTCTGGTAATGATTTAAGATCAGCATGCAATGATTTATGTCAGCCCTGAATTTCATTGGATAAAAGACTATTAGAATTAATTGGGCTAGGAAGAAAGATGATTGGAAAGTGACGCAAAAAGCAATACTATTGAAATGAACTGAACTTGAATTGCTCCTTTCCAAGGATGTGTAATTTCCTAGGTTGGCAGTTCTCGTGGCCCTGAAGTCATCTTCATTCTTGAGGATCTCAGAGAGAATAGTTTGACTTTTAAATCCCTGCCCTCAATGGAAACCATGAGCTGGGATTATCTACCAGCCCAACTTTGAGTGTTGTTTGGATATATTAAGAACTAATTCCCTCTTCTTAAGATCTGGGGCAGAGGATGCAATACTCAGAGTTTTTAACAATGGAAGCAAAATTCCCAGCTGATAAAAACTACACCCTATACTTTTTGTCTCCCTCCCTCTCCAGCAGTAACCCCTATCAAGAAATAAGAATGTATCACTCCCATGCAAGATTTTATACTTCTGCAGCAAATATGACAAAATGTTCCAACCTCATAATATGAGGGTGGCGACTACGTGGAAACCTGATTATTTTTTGGTGTGCTTGAAATATTTTATGAAACATTTATAAACTTTGAAATGTTATGTTTTATATTATAATTAAATATATAACAATATTTTAAAAGATGCAGTCAAAAACTCTAAGTGATTTTCACAGTAGCAAAAAATAAAATGAACTCAATGGGCTACCTGACTTGTTATGATTAGTTTTGTATGATGTCACTGTTTACAAGGTTAAGGGAATCTAATTACTTTAATTTTTTCACATATTTCTTACTTTCAAAAACTGTTAATGATGTCTGTCTTTCTGAACAGTTTCCACAACCTTTGGATGACATAATGCTCCAATAAGGGCCTACTGCGAAGTACAACACCAAGTTTCTTCACAATACCGTGTTCTACTCTTCCCTTTCTAATCTCGCTCATGCCAGGTCATTTGATTTAAGTAACACTAGGAATACAGTGTTATTTTCTTTCTGCTGGCTTTCCTTGATTATTCTTCAGGTCCATCTCTCTACATACAGGGGTTTCATCTATCTTGATTGAATTGCATTTTTTCAACTTCTTAAGGAAGTTAAATCTTACAATGTCAACATCATTTCTTAATAAAGCAATGAACTTGTTATAGAAGTAAACAGGAGGCCTGAACTCCTGAGAAAAATATTGGAAATCTCCTCACATAATAGTTGGTTAAAAACTAGGAACGACCACTATGGCTTTGTCAAAAGCTTATCACATCCAATTGACCTAACATTCCCTTCTGATTTGATGAAACCTGAAAATAAAAGCATCAGTTAAAATCTAACTCAAGAGTAATGGGTTCATCTTCATGACACACTCAGGATACAGGGAGAAAAGTGATCTGGACTTGGCCACAGTGAACTATGTGCAAAGGTAATTGAAGGAATGTGGTTTACCAGTTCTCACCACCACCACCCCCGCACTCCCCAAATAAACCAAAGTTAGTGCCTTAAGATAATACAATAATAAACCAACAAATACTATAAAAGCCTGAAAGTGGTAAAGTACTTCCCGAATACTGATTCAAGGGAAGAATCCAGAGGTCATGAAAAATCAACATATAGTCTGAGGGCTGTGGAGAGAGAGTCCTCACTCAGCAGCAGTTAGCCAGCCTCATGATTCCAATGATTATGTGATTGTGAAGCCCCACCCTGCTTTATCACTACCTGACACTTCCTTTCTTCAGTCTCTTACTTTGTGCTTCTTATTCCTCCCTCTCACCTACCCCAAATCAGCAGCTGCCAGCAATAACTTAAACCTTGAAAAGTGAGCAGCCTGGGGGCAGCTGCTTCTTGTTCTATACTCTAGGGGAGTGGTTCTCAAAGAGTAGTCCCTAGAGCAGCAGCCTCAACATCCACCTGGGAACTTGTTAGAATTACAAATTCTTAGGTCTCACCCCATGCCTACTGAATGGGAAACTCTAAGAGTGGAGCCAAGTAAGCTTTTAAAAGGCTCTCCAAGTGATTCAGATGGACAATAAAATTTGAGAATCACTGCTCTAGGGAAGAGGATTCTTAGAAGTCTGAAGTGCTTGAAGACCTCAGGCAAAGCTCTGATTCTTGAGGGATCTCAAAACCCCTCTGAATTGGAGGCAAGATCTTGAATCCTCAAATGAATCAGTCTCGATTTTCTATGACACATCTCTGGAGGTAGATATCTAACACTTTTGGAGAGCACTTACCAGATCCAGGTACTGTGTTAAGTACATATCCTGTTGTGGTATCAACTGTCTCATGTTACAAGTGAGGAAACCTAAATTTAGAAAGATGAAGTAATTTGCCCTGGGTCATATGGTTAGTAGGTGATGGAGCCAGGATTCAAAGCCATGCAAGCTGATTTTACTGTACTGTTTGATTTCCTGGTTCTGTGTTAAAAGGGGTAGTGGAATACAGCTCTAGGCTGAAAGTTACTGATTAGGCTTTTCATTCAAGGAGATTGAGCCTTGGGGCTTCTTCTTTACCTTGGGCTTTTTGAATTATCTGTAGAAGTTAGTGTTTGCTTGAATTTCTCAGTGAGTATACTTGCTATGATTAATAATCTTGATTTAGCTATTGGATCCATAGTTTGTTAAAGTATTAGTAATTGTATTCTAGTATTTTAATCATATGATGCCATGGAAATAACATAGAATGGGTAAAAAATATGTGTATATGATATTGCATTTTGTTCCTTGGCAATTTTTATTGAATTACAATAATAATTTTTTTTTTACAAATAAAGGTAATTTAAAAATATATATTTTCAAACAAAGCTTCAGTTCATGCCATATTCAAATTGGAATAAAAGCAAGGTAATTTATAAATGAATAGGGTAATAGTATATATTGAATTGATGTAGTTATAAAAAGAATTTTCCTGGAATTTTTTCTTTTGAGATATATAATTATTGTGAAAATATGTGCTTTTGTATTAAATCAAAACAACAACTTAAAAGTTACATGTATATGTGTATTAGAAGAATCCCAAGACTTTACTTAGGTGCTTACTTGGTCCTTTATACAAGCAAGCAATCCGTACTGTCATATAGTGGCATTGTAGGTCTACTTAGCTTCTACTTAAAGGACATTCATAGTGAAGGTCATTAAAAAGCTTTTTTTTTTTTAAAGTAATGAACTAGCTTAAATTTCTACTTGTTTTGATAAAATATTAAAGTCTAGCTATAATTAGCACTAAGCACTTCCAAATAGATTGTGGTTTAAATATTAATAATTGATGTGGCTTATGCCTTCCATATAGAAGGTGTTGATACATGTTTCATTTTTACATATGGATATTTAATGTCAAAAATGTATGCACTAAGAAAACCATATAATACTCTGTGAAAAAATATCAACCCCAAAAGATTTGCATCTGACAGGGGTTTGTGCTGGGAAAGAAGAAAGGATATCTACCTCAATTTTTATGAAAATTTCACATGTCTGTTGAAAGAAGTCCTACCAAGCAGTTAAAAAGGCTTCATATTGAAAGAGCTAGTAGATCGGTGCCCCCACAAGGATTAGGGAAAAAAAACAAATGCAATATAATAAAAATATCATTTGATCTAAGAATGCATCCATTCCCCACCATGCCAGCTAGATGAAGTGGGAAATACTCAGCTGCCTTAGTTGGGACAAACTCAAAATTTGGATTAGGTCCTCAAAATGAGCAGATGACCTCTGGATAGGATGATTCAGTAGGCTGCTTTAATAATATACCATTACTTCTCTTAGAACAAAAATCACTCAGTTTGGGGAGACTGCAGATGAAAGGGAAATTTGACACTTGAAGAGATTAGTTTTAGTTTGCTTTGTAATGCATTACCCACAGCAAATTTACCTCTATCTTTAGGAATAAAGATGACATCTGTCATGAAGCCTTTTACATTTTTTCTGTCTGCTATTTCCAGTGTCATATATCTGACATGTGATAACCCCCTTTATAAACTCTAATGTTAGGGAGAAGATTTTATTCCTTTCGGGTGCCCACATGGCTATTCCTGACCTACTTGCAAATATATGACAAGATCCAGTGCACATTATCTTATTCTGAGGTTTCTGTTTCTGACATTGAACACACCTTTCAAGAATAAATTAACCTTTATTATGTGTACCTAGGCATCAGAAAATGAAAACTTAAGAATTCACTTGGCCTCATTTTATGTGGATACCTTTTTGCCTGCCCTTGATGCATTGTTAACATTTTACGTCACAAGAAAATATCTTTTTTGTTTTTGCTTTCAGAGCTAAACATTTAAATCCTGAAGCATGTTGCTTCTTTGCAATCATCTTTGTTAGAATTTTTTTTTTAAGTGTTGATCAGAATGTTGTCTTAGTTGTTACTGACAGCTGTTAAAATGCTGCTAAAAATATAGCACCAACTACTGAAAAGATAACTGCTCCTGTGAAGTCCTAATGAGAAATTCTAAATGAGTTTTTCATCAAGTTCGACAAAGACTCTTATTTCCCACACCTGACCCACTGGATTGTTTCACTTTTCTGCGGTTGTTATTGCACATAATATCAGAGAAACAGCCTTGATGCATAATTCTAATGAGCCCACAAACCATGCAGTTATTTATATAAGATTAGCACAGTTATTTAAAGGTGATGAATTTCCTGCACTAAACCAAGAAAAAGAGGAGAGAAGGAAAGAATAATTGCAAATATCTTTATTTTTATTAAAATACACTGCTCTGAGTTCCTACCCCTCCCCCTTTTTCAACTACTGTACATTATTTCTAAATTTAGAACATCAGTGTAGGCACAGTGAAATCTGATTTGCTTCTAATAATATGGCATACTAATTGTGATGCATGTGCTGTTTGGTTCTCTGTCATCTCAAAATCTGGTCATAGAAATGTATGAGGTTTGTGTGTTTTCTGTTTAAAATGACTACAAATGAAATTAAGGTAGACAGATGAATAAATAGTTTGGTAAACAAATTTGGAAATTAATGAGTAAGCAAAGCTAATAAAATATTCCAAGTAGTCCAGAAAATTGAATTTGGTCTATTTTGGATATTAACAAAAACTCTGATATGTTTTGTATTTCTCTTCTGGTCCACAATTTCTTATTTGCTTGCAATGTTTATAAACTGTAACATGTGTGTTTTGCAATAAACAAAGAAGTTCTATCTTATATTATTCTTCTATTCATCTTTTCTCTCCAACACCCCCCTCCTTTCTCTCTCTCTCTCTTTCTCAACTCTTTCCAACAGCTGGTAACAGACAGGAAAAAAAAAAAAAAAGTGCCAGCATGACTAGGCTTATTAATGAAGTTAACTATGACCAAATGCTTAGTCTTTAACTTCTTAAAATTATTGAATACAATTAAATTATATGATACTTAATGGGCTTTACTTTCCTATCAGTAAATAAAGATATAAAGGAGTGGTATTTAATACATTTCAAAGTATATTCAATTTGGGGGGGGTTGCTTAAAATTTCTCGGCTTAAACAACTCCATGCCTTTTTTTTCTCCCCCCAGTGTCAGCTGTTTGAAGAAGTGGGATTTGGATCAGAGAACTAAGGGGTGGTTCTGCTAAAGCTGAAATAAAGAGCAAGGGAGGATTTTTTCCAACACAAACTTAGATGATATTAAGCTTTGTATTTGAAGTTATATAATAGAGGATGTGACGTCACACATGTAAATTGCAAACGCAGAGTCGTGCACTTTATGGTAGCAAACCTCAGGGAGTTTGACACTAATGGGATGAGGGAGGGAGGTGTCCTGAGGTACAGCGACTGTGCAAGGAGGGTGAACAATTGTCAAAAGGGACAGATCTTATGCTGCTTCAAGCTTTGAGACTATCTGGCAGATGTAAATAGTCTCCAACGATTTGGAGATGAAATTAATGTCCTTTTCTGTGCTTTTCCTTTCTTAATTTTTATTTTTCTTAAAAACATTTCTACCCTTTTGCAAAGAAAAAATACATCTAAAAGGATGAAAAGAAAAAAGTTTGTTAAGAGCTTAAAAAACAGCAAGTAATGACATTTCTAGGCGTACATTTTAAAAGTTGATAGGGCTCTTTATTAATGAGCATTGGAACAAAGAATATTCTGAACAACCAGAAAAACCTGCATCTCCATCTTTGATGGAGTCTCTCAGAGACGTTACTTGTGGGGTGATTCCCAGCAAAACCAGTGCCACCTTTTCTTCAGATGAGGGAGCCACAGATCTTATCTTGGAGCTGTTTTCCTTTTAGGGTGGCACAAGACCACCTCTTACAGCCAGCAAAAGAAAATGAAGAGAAGACGGAAACTTAATCGTTCAAAAGTTTGGGCAAATACCCAAATACTCAGATTTCCAAAAATAAAATTTTGTCTGTTAGTAATGGCAAGATCCCCTAACATCTCTGTCGAAGGATAAGAGAAGCTGATATACATGGGCATACGGACCTCCCCACAAGCTATTTTGGTGTGAAAAAGTTTCAAAAGAATATATATAAATGCTTAAAAACTCCATCTTAGTTTTATAATACGAAACTGTTTTAAAGCATGGAAGATTAAAATTTGAAATTGGACAAGAGAAAAACGCAGGAAGAAATCTTCTAGATTTCTAAAATATTGCAGTTATAACCCCGCTTTACAACAGAGTCTGATCCCTGACAAGATGTTTGTAATAGAAATTACTGATTAAAATAGTGCTGGAGTACCTAGGTAAAAAAAGTTTAAGGACAATCGTTTTGTAAAGGGGAAAAGAATGATCAAATGCCTAATTTATCGATTTTGTAAATGGAATTTACATTACAAAAGTTACCTTAAAGAGGGTTTTTTTCTCTAACATTTCATTATGAAAAATTGCAAACATACAAAAAACCACCACCTAGATTCTACCACTAGTATTGTACAATATACATGCTTTAATCACATAACTGCTCATCCTTCTGACCATTATATCAATCCATCAGTGTCCATCCATCCTATTTTTGATGCAGTTCAAAATTCAGTTTTTGCAGTCAATACACTTCTGCATGGAGGTGCTTTTTAAAGTTCATTGAATATTTATTGTTAATTTTTAAAATGTATCATTTAATTATTGTTTTCTTGATTTCACCTAAAACATAATACCTTAAGAACTTCACCTTCCCTACCCATAAGGAAACAGGCAAAATGTTCTTTTGCTACAGGCCAGATGCCACCTTGAGCCATGCAAGAACAGGGTAGTGCCAGCACTGTATGGGTGACGACGCAATGGATAGCTCGAGACTCGGACAGTGGGATTGTGGTTGAAGAGACATAGTGATTGTGTTAGCAGGGCAGCTCCGTGTTTAACACAGTGGGAAGGGATTAACAACTTTCACAGCTATTTAGGAAGAAAACGGGAAAGAACCCACCAAAGGGCAGGGGGAAGGGGTCAGTAAAGCCTGTAGGAAAAGAAGTGTGTAGCCGGGAAAGGGGCGTTTGTGGTCAGTTCCTGGGGTTTAATTGAGTCCTAAAGGACCAGAAGCAGGGGAGCCTGTAAGTGGTAGTGATATTGACAATGCATGCCCCCGCCCACCCCAAATCTTCTGCTAAGGGTAAGTGTAATGGTGAGGTAGAAGAGTCTGGGGCGGAAGCGTATCTCTCCCACACGTGAGTGCTCGTGAACACGCACACACACACGCACACATTTGCTCTCATGGGGGTGATCTGTGTGGCGCGGGGGGGCGGGGTGGGGGGTGGAGGACGTGGGACTTCTGGAGACTCCGGAGCCAGGAGGCACAGGCGGCTCCTCAGGGCAGCCGGAGCTGGAGAATCCCGGGACCGCGGGTCACAGCTCCATCCTCCGCCCCCCGCCGCGCTCCCTTGAGCCGCCGGCCGCCCTCTCGGCTCGGTCGCCCCCCTTTCACTTTCGCGTTTGCGTAGGTGTCTGCCCGGGCGGCGGGAGGGCTCGGGGGCGCGCGGGGTGGCGCGGGGGCGCGCGCGGCGCTCGGCGAGCAGAGTGGAAGGGGTCCTGGCGCTCGGCCCCTTCCTCCGCTCGCTCGGCCGAGCGGGCGGCGGCGGCGTCCGAGTCGCTGTCAGAGCGAGGGGACCGGTGGCGCCCGCCTCTCCTCGCCATTCTCCCCCGCACGCAGACACCCTGTCCTTCCTTGCCGCCCCCCCACGGTGGGGGTGGGGCACAGGCGCTGCGAGCCCGAGAGAGGGGGGAGAGGAGCAGCCTCGCCCGGTGGGCAGCTGGGGAGCAGGAAAAGAAACTTTTCCCTGCTGCCCCCCGCGCGTGGTCCCTAGCCCGCGTCTCCCCCCGCGGCTGGGAACTGCACCTGAGGCCGGGGCGCGAGGTCAGGGCTGGACTTTGGGGAGCCGTGGGGAGGGGTGTGGGGTGACGTGCATTGGGGTTCCGTTTGCTCTCGGCCTCTCGCAGCCAGTGGCCAGGGTGGGAGGGCGGCCCCGGGAGCCCCCGGCCCCCTTTCCCACCAGCTGGTGGCTGGATGCTTTGCTGCCTCCTCCCGCTGGTGAGGGTGTGACCCGGCGAGGGGGCCGCGGCGCCGCGGGCTCCCCCTGCAGCCGCCCCCTTAACACACACACACACACACACACACACACACACACACACACACACACACACACACACACACACACTCAGCCGCCCGAGCTGTCACCGGCCACCCCAGGCCTGGGGAGGGGGCGCGGAGAGCCCGTTGCGGGGCGGCCGGCTTGGGGTCATCCCGCCGGACTTCCCGGCTCCCAGGGCCGCCGCCGTCACCGCCCAGGAGACCCAGCAGCCCCGGGAGAGGGGCCCGCCTGAGGCCCGGCCGCCAGCTGCTGGGGGCGGGCGGGCGCCCGCGTCCCGCTCTGCGCGATTTGGCGCCGCCGCCTCGCCTCCTCCTGCCGGGTAACGACACTACTGCTCTATTGCTCTACCCACCGTCAGTAGGGCGACTGCCGGGATTCTCTTCCTCTCCATCCTTACCGCCGATCTGCTAATATTGGACTTGCTGGTGGCGGCAGTAGCGGCGGCGGCGGGAGTTGGTTGCCCCCACCCACCCCCCCTGCCCCAGCCTCCCCACCATGTCCTAGAAAAGGTGAGTGCGGCGACAGTCACTTTGCGCTGACAGCGGCGGGGGGGGGGGGGGGCGGGGAGCACAGGGCGGCCCCGGGGAAGGCATGGTCCGCGCAGAGGGCGCGGGTTGGCGAACCGAGGTGGGCTGCGGGCAGGAGACGAGGTGCCCGCCGGGCCGCCTCCGGGCGCGGGTGCTGGGCGGCGGGCGAGCAATCGCGGCGGCTCTCCCTGCAAGATTCTAACCTAGATTCTGCAAAAAGCTGAGATCCAGGGCAAGACCAGCCCTCCGTAAAGGAGGTAAAAACTTAGTAAAAGAGACACGTCCATTCCTTTAATAATGAATAATTCGGCGGCGCAGGCGGAGCCGCTGTCTCCTCTCGTGCGCGGGCGCTAGGTCCGGGACTCCCTTCGCTCCTGACGGCCGCCCGCGCTCGGCCTCGGGTGCGATCGATGCCCGGCTGCTCGTTTGGCCAGGAGAGCGCGCATGACCTGGGGCCCCGCGGGAAAGTTGGGACACTTGCGGGGACTCCCGGCTGCTGGTGCGCAGGGGGCCGCTCAGCGCGGGGGACTGCTGAGCACCAGAGTCGGGGGTTGGGACCAGCTCTCTTGCGCCGCCGCCGTCTCTCCCGCAGCCAGGGAGTTTCCTACCTGAAGCGGCGGAGAGTTCGAGTTTTCCTGGGTTAGGGGTCTGAATCCTGAAGCTTAATTAACTGTAAGGAGAGGAGGGGCCTTTGAGCACAGGGCTAACTCCCTCCCCCCTTCCGAGTTTGGCTGGTGCGGGGCAAGGGTGAGGTGGGAGGCTGCACAGCTGCCGCCGCCGGGCTGCGGGTCGCCAAGGGCCGGGGGACCAGATTTAGGTGTGTACGTCACTGGTGCTGACTCTGGGCCAGGCCGGGAATCTAAAACGGAGCCTCATATGCGGAGACTCAAAGTCCTTAGAAATCAAAGTTAAGAAGCCCATCCTTTCGCTTAGTAGCTTCAGCGTTTGGGTGGGCGGGAGGAGAATCGAGGTGGAGGCGATTGGAGGGAAACCGAAATTTCTTCTTGCAGACACTTGATCCTTAGAAAACAGTTTGTTTCCTTCCCCACTCCCGTTTGTTTCTCCCAATTATGTGCACACCCCCCCCCCCCATTATAAAGAAGTGACTCTCCTAGATGGTAAGCTTTCTTTCAAATTGAACTAGTGGAAAAATCCAATACGAAAGTAATAAATACAGCAACAAAATTATAAGGAAGGAGTGCAGCAGCTCTTGAGCCTGGCACTTTTTTGGGGGGTGGGGGAGGTGGGAGAGAAGCTGTGTTTAAAGGGTTTTGGCTGCAGTGAAATCACTCGCTTTTCCGGCACGGTTAAAGCAAGGAAATTCAAATCGAGTGGGAACGTGATCCTCTTGCTCGCTGGCAGCGGACGCTGCGGCTTCTCGGCTGAGAGGTAACTCGGCAGACAGACGGGAGGGGCGGGGAGCGGAACCTCGGGGGTCTGAAGAAGCCCACTGAGAGTCGTCCCCTGAGCGCGGACGCGGTGGGCGGCGCCTGGGCCAGGGCTGCCGCTCACCTGGAGCTGCAGGTGGAGAGCGACAGGGGACGGCACCTTGACTGGCTTTCGGAAAAACCGACTTCTTCCGCGTCACCAGACTTTTCACGTCTTTCCAGACATCCTGGGTTTAGCCAGGAGGAGAGCCAGGTGGGCGTGAGCAACTTTGGGGCAGTCGAGCGATGGGGGCGGGGGGCCGCGAGTGGAGGGTACCTAGTGGCGTAGCCGCTGCCCTGCACCCCAAGCGGCCACCGCTTCTGCGGCTTTAAGGGAGCTGCCGAGTCCAGGCTGTGTCGCAGCAACTTTGTATCAGTCATGTCGCCCTCCTGGTGACTGACAGCTGGAGTTGTCCAATGAGAAGCCCGCCTGACCCGTGCAGCGTGGAGACTTGCTTCCCTCCGGGCCAATGGGAAAGGCCCAGGGAGGCGGGATAGCAACCTGAACTTTTTATCTGGACATGTGACCGGCTTTTAAAAGGGCCGGCCCTGGAGCTGGCCCACTCCCCCTCCGGGCTTTCGCCCGCCCTCTCGAGCTCTCTCCCTCCCTACTTCGCCCGCCCTGGCCCTACCCGTGCCCCCTCCTCTCCGCCCCTCCGCGCCCGGGGTGTCATTGGACTGGGAAGACGTAAGCCAACTTCAGGCCGCTCGGAGGAAACGCGTGCAGTCACCTGGGTGCAAGAGCGTTGCTGCCTCGGACTCTCCCGCTGCAGGGAGAGCGGCACTCGCTGGCCTGGATGTGGTTGGATTTAGGGGGGCTCCGCAGCAGGAGTGTCGTGGCGTTGGCAAGCGCTGCAACAGGTAGACGCCGTGAGACGGACCCCGGCCGAGGCAGGTGTGTACGGGTGCGCGGCTGGGCGCCGCTTGCCCGGGTCGGCGTGCGGCCGCGGCGCGGGAGCGTGCACTTTGCAGGGAGAAGTGGCTGCGTAATCCGGAGGCAGTCAGTAGGGTGCTGTGTGCTTGTTGTTTTGTTTTGTTTTTCCACTTTTTCTCCCCTTTGACCGCCAGAGGACTATTTTGGGAAAGTTTGGCCACTTTGGATAAATGCCCTCTAACGAGCAGCTTTCAACCGGCTTTGGCAGTGGGAGATCTACCACCCTTCCCTTTACCCAAAGATGAATTTCGGATCGTTTTCCTTGTACAGTTTTTAAAGGACGTTTGAATAATATTACTTTCCTCTATCAATTGCGGAAGCACCCAAATCTCAGCCGGAGGTGTAGCGGTAAAAGGGCAGTTGAAGGAGATATCAGATCCTGATAGATCCTGTATGAAAGGGGCTCTGGAAATTCGTGCGTTTCCCGTTCCTTAGTATTCACGAAACTCCTGAAAGAGACTATGCTTTCTGTGGCATCAGTTGGAATTCTAAAGGCATCCAAGAAGGGATGAGGCTTCTTTTGGTGGCATCAGTACCCTGCTACTGAATTTAGGTGCACAGCTTTTCCTAATGAATTTTAAAAGGCCAGGTTTAAATCTTAATGGTTTATGGCACCAACAGTTTTAACTATTTATTATAACAAGTTTTCAAGTAGGAAAACTTGATAGCAGGCAAGTTTTTGAAACCACTTAATTTCAAATGCAGTAATTGCTCTTTACCATTTGAATTGCCATGTCTCTAAGTGCTGTTATTGATCATATTTACATAGTAATGATAACAGCGTTCTCCATCTGTGAAGTTCTGGGAAGTATTAATTTTATATCTGACTTCATAGCACGCTATCATGGAAATGCTTGAGGAGAGAAGTTTTTAAAAATAATCTGAAGGGGAGTTTTTTCCTTTAAGGGAGAAATAGTTTAGTTCGGGGCTTTTAGGAAGATCAGGTGGCTCAGTGAATTAGGTGAGTGAATAGAAATCAGATGTGTTCAGTTCTAACTGGTTCTCCGGCTCCCTTAGGTGACCTTGGGCTGATTTCTATCATTTACCTCATCTGTAAAAAAAAAAGAGGAACATAGTAATAGTTATGTAGGGGGGAAGACAGCAAAATAGTTACAAACAGTGAACTTTTACAACTATGCAACTGGTGCAAATTATGAAATTCTTAAGGTTCTGTCTTTAAGATGTCATTATAGTCAAATAACTATAGAAAATGATGCATTTGAAGGGAACTATGGGGGGTAGTAAAAGTGAAAGTGTTTTCAGATAAAATATAAATTCGCAAGATTCCTTGTTAATATTCCTGAAAAAAAAAAACTACTTCCTTGTGGAAAACAGCAATTTAACACAGTCTGTAAAATATAAAATTTTAAAGTCAGGGTTTTCCTTTGCAAAATAGTGTTTACGAGCATATATATGACTTAAGGTAGAACTCTCAGTGCTTTTCCTTACATTCCTTATGTGAAAGTTCCTTTATTTTTGGGGGGAGGGGGAGGCGGTTTGCATGAAAATTAAGGGGTCTTCATGGTTTTTGTCTTTGTCTCAAGGGAGTCTCTTGTTAACAGTTTCCATGTGTAAGGGAGACAAATCTGATTTTATATAAGCTAGATTTGTATACTGGTATCTGTTTCATCTTATACTTTAGTAACAAAACTTTCCCTTTACCATCTGGATATTAAGTTCTATGAGGATCATATTCATCAACTAATATTTTGAGTATTCACTAGTAAGTTCAGGAAATTCTGCTCAAGCTATGGTCCTTATACTGGTTTTAAAAAGACAGCCTGGATTTCCTGGACACTGTAGGAAATAATTACCTAACTGATCCATTTGTTATCTTAATTAAGATAATCGGGAGAATTCAGCATAAAATACTTCAATAATCATATTCTTTTAAAAACCCAGTCTTTAAAAATATTTGCAGTGGAAGCATGCTGACGTCCTCCATTCTTTTGTGTTTGTTACCAGCCTTTACTCTATTTTCTTTGTTGAGAGGTGCATTAGGTTGGTAGATGAGAATACCTTAAACAAAGCTAATGTAATAGATTTCAGCAAAACCTTTTGCAAATTCTCTAATGATAGACCTGTCAATAATGTGGTGAAATGCAGGCTGGTTTATGTTATTGTCAAGAGAGTTCAAGGCTAGCCAGGCAGGACTTGGAAAGTTATGATCACCTGCATGATGTTAGCTGACAAGGTGCTTCCTTGTAGATTGCTTTAAGATGGTTCTTGCCCGTCAGCTCCTGTAGAGATTCTCTTCAAATCTTCACATAGCCTTATGTATCCGTGGCTCCTGCTTTGAGGCAGAGTGATGAAAAGTGTCCCTCAGCCTGCTAGTATGTGTTCTGTGAAAAAAAGGTGCAGTGACCAAATTATTTAGAGGACTCTGGATTAAAAAGGAATCAGATTTCTGTACCGTGGAACTTCCCTGGAGTTTTAGCATGCAAATTTCCACTGTGAAACTGCAGAAAAGGCAGTGAATGATCATGCTTTCCAAAAGACAATTTGGAGGATGAATTTTTGGAGAGGGGTCTGGATGAGGATGGCCCTTCAGACCCAGGGCAGATGGTTCTCTTGCCTGGGGGGGCAGGGCAAGGAGCGATACTGTAGGTGTGGGAGTGAGGAGGGGTGAGCCTGTGGAGACCTTTGGTAAGGGTGCCAAGGCAAGGGTGACTTCTGGGCATGTGGGTAGAGGGTGGCGCAGTTCACCAAGACAGAGAATGTGGGTTTAGGGACAGGGTTGGGGGTGGGGGAATGATACACAGAGGTGTTCAGTTTTGAACAGGAGTAGACATGTTTCTTGTGGTGTTTAATGAACTTGGACCTGAAACATCTATACCTTAGATATACATCTGTTCAAGTTTGCTATGGGGAAAACAGAATATTCTCAGGTAGAAGTAGAAGCAGCACATAATATTTACTGGTATTTTCAACCCATGGCTACTATTAAATGGTTTTTCAGTAAGGTAGAAAAGGCCAGTATTAGCTGTTTTGGTCCCATTTCACTATATATATATTTTTTTTTTCTTTTTTTTCTTTTTTCAACTTTCACTTAGCTTTCATCCACACTAATTTTTTTCAGCTGGAATTACCAGATTACGTCCTCAAACTTCGTAATTTGACTTATTTTCCACTGTTTTGTGATTTGATTTGTAATTAGGAATTTATAGAAAAATGTTCCTTAAGTAAAAGCACACTGCATAATTGGGAGATTTTAATATTCACAAGTTACTGAGTATTGATTATGTTATAATAGTTTATCTTTTTAAATTTGCATTATGCTGTCGTCTTGGGATGCAGTGGTAAAATTGATAAAGTTTCTGCCTTCTGGGAACGTAAAGTCTAGTGTAGAGTACAGAAAAGTAAGAGGTAATTATGATACTTGGACAATTTGGGTATTAAATTTTGTCAGTGAGCCCTGCAATATCTGATGCCAGTTTATTTAGTAGAGTCATTATATTATTTTTCCATGATAATTAATATAATTTCTGGAGCAAAAAGGCGTCCTAGTCTCTTTTTAATGAGGGGAACATAGGGCAGATGGAGATTGTGAGTGGCAGAAGTTGGTGGGGAGAGGACTGAGAGGCCTAAAGTAATATTTGTATTCAGAACTTCAGAAACTGCATCTTTTAGATCAGGACCTTTATTTGGGTCAGAGAATGTTTACACACCTGAAAGGATTTGAAAAATGCATACTTAAAGATTTTAAGAGTTTTATGCATCAAAATGCACAAATGAAGTTTTATTAAGAGTGAGTTAATTTTCTTTGAGATATGTTTCTTTAGAGTGGTGGTTCTCAAACCAGCGGTGATTTTGCACCCACCAGCCCCAGAGACATTTGTCAAGGTCTGGAGGCAGTCTGGGCTGTCACAACGGGGGAGGAGGAATGCTACTGGCATCTAGTGGGTAGGGGTCAGGGAGACTGCTGGACATCTTATGATGCGTAGGACAGATCTCAACAAAGAATTATCAGGTCCCAAATAGGGCCAAGGTTGAGATAGCTTGGTGTAGACACCTGGGATCAAATTTCAGCTCTGCTGTGTGGCCCCTGACTCAGTTTCCCCAGTTGTATCATTTGGGATAATACTTTTGCCAGTCTTGTAGGGTTGTTTATAAGGGTAAATAAGTTAATATATGTGAAAGGCTTGTAATATGGCATTGAATGATATAATGCATAAGAATTATATAAATATAGGCTATTATCATTATTCTATCTATGAAATAAATTTATAGAGAGAGCCAGTGAGTAAGATGGTATATGTAAAACAATCCTGTGGGCTCCCTGAGGATGGGGACTGGGCCTGTTTTGTTTATCACTATAGATTCAGTGACTACTTGTAGGCCCAGGATGTAGCACATACTGGGTAAATATTTGTTGAATGAATGAACACATAAATTGTCAGGGCCCATCTCAAACTTCCTCCATTAACTGTGGAGACTGAAACTGGCTGTCTGTTGGGAGTCGTTTTAGCAGAGGTACTGCTAGGTCAGGCTGCATGTCAGAGTCCTTGCCAGGACTGAAATACAGACTGGAGTCCTGATATTCTCAAGTTGTCATACAGCCTCTCTGTTATGGACCAGCTTAATTAATCAGGATATGTGACTCTTCACTTTATAGAATTGATATTAAATTATCTTCATCACTAATCCATTTTAAGAAAATCTTATTGTTTTACAAGTAATTCTTAAGTTATTTTGCCTGTGATCATTTACTTGATGACCTTATATTGGGAAATGGTAACATTAATTGCATTTCCTTGTTGTTTTTAATAAAGCCACGTATTAGATATGGAAAGCAGCTTCCATATGCTGGAAAGACTCCAAAAGCTTTGGAGTTAGAAGATTTAGTTTTAAACCTGACTTTGTCACTTATTATGCCTTTGACCTTGGGCGAGTTGCCCTCTTCACTAAGCCCTCAGTTTCCTCCTTGCCTGCCTGTGAGTCCCCAGGATTACTTTGCATATTAAATAAGTTAACATTTGTAAATACTCTTTGCAAACTCTAAAGGCTGTATTATAGCAAAGATGATTTACTGGTAAATATTCTTTGCAAACTCTAAAGGCTGTATTAGAGCAAAGACGTTACTTTTATTTACATGCAAAATAGTTTTATTGCTTCTTATATTCTGACTTCCAAATTATAGTCAAGACTGTTGTATCAGCACCTAAGAAGGTAATAATTTTAATATAACTAGAAGTATTGCTTATAATAAGTAGAATACATATTTAGAGATCATTCCATGCAATTTCAGAATGTCTTTTAGAGTAATCTTGCTATCAAGGACTCTAATTCGGTTTTTTAATATAAATTTATTTGTTAGCTATGGAAACCAAAGGCTACCACAGTCTCCCTGAAGGTCTAGATATGGAAAGACGGTGGGGTCAAGCTTCTCAGGCTGCGGAGCATTCTTCCTCAGGACCTACAGAGCGGACCGATGAGAATAAGTACATGGAGGTCGTCAACATAAGCTGTGTTTCCGGTGCTATTCCAAACAACAGTACTCAAGGAAGCAGCAAAGAAAAACAGGAACTACTCCCTTGCCTTCAGCAAGACAATAATCGGTCTGGGATTTTACCATCTGATATTAAAACCGAGCTGGAATCTAAGGAACTTTCGGCAACCGTGGCCGAGTCCATGGGCTTATACATGGATTCCGTAAGAGAGGCCGACTACGCGTATGATCAGCAGAACCCACAAGGAAGCGCGAGTCCAGCAAAGATCTATCCACACGTCGAACAGATGGTGAAATTTTATAAAGAAAATGGCCACCGTCCGTCCACTCTGGGGAGTGTGAGCAGACCCTTGAGGTCCTTCATGGCTGACTCGGGGAGCCCCGAGAACGGCGGGGTCATGCGCGCCATGGTGAAGAGCCCCATCCTGTGTCACGAGAAGAGCCCTTCTGTTTGCAGCCCTCTGAATATGTCATCTTCGGGTTGCAGCCCTGCCGGCATCAGCTGTGTGTCCTCCACCTCGGCTAGCTTTGGCAGTTTCACAGTGCACAGCCCCATCGCCCAGGGCACTCCTCTGCCGTGCTCCCCTAACGTGGAGAATCGGGGTTCCAGGTCACACAGCCCAGCCCACGCCAGCAACGTGGGCTCTCCTCTCTCCAGTCCGTTGAGTAGCATGAAGTCCCCCATTTCCAGCCCCCCGAGTCACTGCAGTGTAAAATCTCCCGTCTCCAGTCCTAGTAACGTCATTCTGCGATCCTGTGTATCCAGCCCGGCAAATATCAACCACTCAAGGTGCTCTGGTTCCAGCCCTTCCAACACAAATAACAGATCCACACTGTCCAGCCCAACTGCTAGTACCGTGGGATCTATCTGTAGTCCCGGAAGCAACGCCTTCAGCTACACTGCTTCGGGCACCCCGGCTGGATCCAGTGCAGCCCGGGATGCGGTTCCTAGTCCAGACACACACGAGAAAGGTGCTCAAGAGCTTCCCTTTCCTAAGACTGAGGAGGCAGAGACTGCAGTCTCCAATGGTGTGACTGGCCAGCTTAACATCATCCAGTACATAAAGCCGGAGCCAGATGGAGCTTTTAGCAGCTCGTGTCTAGGAGGAAATAGCAAAATAAATTCTGATTCCCCATTCTCAGTACCGATAAAACAAGAATCAACCAAGCATTCGTGTTCGGGCACCTCTTTTAAAGGGAATCCAGCCGTCAACCCCTTTCCATTCATGGATGGCTCATATTTTTCCTTTATGGATGATAAAGACTATTATTCTCTATCAGGAATTTTAGGACCACCTGTGCCCGGCTTCGATGGTAACTGTGAAGGCAGTGGCTTCCCAATGGGGATAAAACAAGAACCGGATGATGGGAGCTATTACCCGGAGGCCAGCATCCCTTCATCTGCCATTGTTGGTGTGAATTCAGGTGGACAGTCCTTTCACTACAGGATTGGTGCTCAAGGTACAATATCTTTATCACGATCAGCTAGAGACCAATCTTTCCAACACTTGAGCTCCTTTCCTCCCATCAATACTTTAGTGGAGTCGTGGAAATCACACGGTGACCTGTCATCTAGAAGTGATGGCTATCCGGTCCTAGAGTACATTCCAGAAAATGTATCAAGGTAAGTGGACCTTTTTCTCCTCTTTTGAAAATGGCTTTATAAAACGCTGAAGGTTAGCACTATCTTTACGGTTAAGAAATTTAAACACGTTTGATTTTTGTTTTCAGCATGGTCATTTAGCGCTTCCCCCTTTGCTTGTTGGTATGTTACTACTTCTTTTGAAACAGAGAAACCAAAAATTCTGTGAATCTCTTAGAAAACATTTGTGTTGATTTTGGAGGAGCGTATTTCGGTGTTTTTCCCCCTCTGCATTGCCTGTTGTAGGTGTTTAGGAGAAGTTTGTTTCCTATTGCCTGTTACTATATTTACTTTAGCAGACTAGTGCTAGATTTTTTTTTCTTTTTTCTTTAGCTGTGTATGGGTTCACTAAAATTGCTTTAAATTGGTCTCTTTGTGGTCATAGTCTTTTTTTTCCCCTTTAATTTTCTTTATTAACCACTTCATTGGTTGTGAAAAATGAAATGAAACCCCAAATCTGTTACCCACACGCTCCCCACCCTCTTCATCTTTTTCTAGATTGGTTAATCGTATGCAAGTTGTGGTTTTCAGTACAAATAAATCATTTCCTTAACTCTGGAGGGCTTTTTAAAGACTCAGCACATCTAAAATTACTAAGTGGCCCGTCTTGCTTTCTTACTCATTGGAAGTGAAGTATGTCACTGCAGTTTTGAACTGGTATATTTATAACTTTTAAGATCTGCAAGACATACTTTACTTACTGTAAAGTACCTCTTGGCTTTCCTTCATGCAGATAGCATATTGTATATATTTAGAAAAAACAAGGAAGAGGTTTTAGATATGACTCTGAAGGGTGGTTCTAAGTTATGCAATGAATACTTGCATTGGACTTTGATTCAGTACTGTGTTTATTACACGGTTGTGGTCAATGATCCCTGTATTGAACATATAAAGAATAGATTTCCTGGATATAGTTCACACGGGCATCTAGGAAGATGTCGCCGTTTTCCTTAAAAACTTATTTGGTGGGAAAAATGGCCATTCCCATTAACAAGATGTAAGGTTGACGTGTATTCCTTACTCTTTCTCCTTCGGTTTTTTACTGAAGCAAAAGGAAAAACTTTCATTTGTGCGTTATTTTCATCATCATCGACTCATACCTCGCTCCTCTTGCTTTTATAGAAGCACACATTCCATAAAGGAAACTTACACATTGTTACAGTTCTCAGTAGCATGACTAGTCAATCCTATCCTAATGCTGCCTCTCTCTCCTAAATTCTAAACTCTTTACACAAATGCTGAGGTGGCATGGTTTTCGTCAGAACCAAGCTCAGCAGGTGTTCCACTGCTAGTGCTTTGTTTTACTTTCAGAGAAGGACATTTTGCACACGATGTAGATGTTTTTGTAAGTGATGTTTGTAGTGGGTTATTCAGAGGGGGGACAGCCTGGTAGTTAAGAGCATGGCTGCCCTGGTTGAAATCCCCAACCCTGCGCCTTAACTGCTTTGGGACCCTGTGCACATCCCTTCACCTTTCTGGACTTTAGTCTTCTCATCTGTAAAAAGGGAATTCAGTAGTACCCATCTCAAGGGTAGTCAAGACAATTGAGTTAATTTATGAGAAGCACTTTCACTATCATCTGGTACACGGTATGCATCATAGAGTATTATATACAGTTCATTGATTGCTCTTAGCATTTAATTCAATTGTTTTCATAACCTTTAGTTTCCATTTCTTTTAGTGTTCTCTTTTCTGCATTATGTGAAAGTCCACAAAATCTTTTAAAGAAATATGCATAGTGTAAGGAAATATTTATTGATAAATTCTTATGATTATTTTTTTTATGGTTAGACACCCTACATTGGCTACTACATTTCTATTTATGCTCTTTTACTTTTGAAGGCTATTGCTTTGGGTAATGATATTTCTGGTAGAAATACTAGAGTGATACTAGCTAAAATCAGTAATTCTCTTTTGTTTGTTCTGTATCCTATTTCTACTGTTTTAATTGTCTTTTTCACACTCAACTCATGAAGCCCCTCCTGGTGGTCTGGGGACCCATAGCCGTACATATTCGTATAAATCAGTGACCTTGAGCCTACTCTGCCTTTGTGGGAACCTGGGGTGTTGTCTGGTGTCTCTTCTTGAGCATTCCAAAATTCTTAATGAGCTTGTTAATATAGTCAGAGGGGATTCCTTTTGTTGACATATATACCGTTATTGTGCTAGTTAATATAAGTTTTCCAAAAACTGTAATGTCAAAGCTTTAATGTTATTCAAAGTCTCTTTTAGATTACTAATTCTTTACAGCTTTTCCTGGTGAATATTATCCAAATGTATTTGTTTTGATCATTCTCAGAGTAAACTTAGATTTTTTTCTGGATTTCAGTCTACATGTTACAATATTTAATTTAATCTCATCCAAGCTTCATTATTGGCCTCTTCTTTTGTGTCTTTTGGACCAAATCCAACCTTTTGCCTATTTCATAATTTATAATGATGATACCCCATTCCAGGGAATGTTGGATTAATGAATTAAAGATTGTAAAGGATCCAGGCAGTGGGTAACTGCTTCTAAGTTTCATAATATCCTTTATCTTTAGGTTCAAATCTAAACTGTTTTAAAGTAGATGCCAAAGTATGGTTTGGGGTTCCTGAGACCTTTTCAGGGAGGTCCACAAACTCAAAAATTGTGCATTGGTAAAAGCCATTCAAAATGGAAGATAGACCAACGGTTTTAATGTAATAGTGTGTGAAAAGTTCACTGATAAGAGTTTCAGATTCCATGTGGCAACTAAGCATTAGGAAACCACTGACTGTCCATTTTCAGTGTTGTGTTAAAGAATCGTATCTGCAATGATCTGAAATGACCATTAAAACGCTCCTCCTTTTTCCGACAATGTATCAGTGTGAAGCCAGGTTTTCTTCATATACTTGAACCAGAACACATCACCACACATTGACCACAGAAGTAGATAGGAGAATCCAGCTGTCTTCTATTAAGCGAGACAATAGACTTGCAAAAATGTAAAACAGTGCTGCTCTTTTCACTAAAGTTTTTCGTTCTGGGAAATAGTTATTTTCTTCACCTATGCACTTTTATGTTAATGTGTAATGACTTCTTTTAAATAATTTAAAAGAAATATTCGTTTTCATTTCTAATAGGGTAGATATCAGTAGATAGAAATGCAGATAAACAAAACCTCTTGTCCTCAATACATTTTAAGAGTGGAAAGGCATCCTGAGACCCAGAAGTTGAGAACTGCTGGTCTCTTCTATCCTATACACCCTTTGGAGGTTAATGCAGAAAGAGGATATTACTTTGTGTTAGCTTTACTGAATGTTATGCTGAGGAAGGGGTGCCCCAGGCAGATAAGGAAAATGATCCTTATCCAGGTGAACTTGTCGAGCTGATAGAAGCGAGTGATGGGCACAGAGTGTGTGTCTGTTTCAGCCTTTGGGCGTTCTACAAGAGCGGTGACCAGAGACACGCCTGTTATAATTTCCAGCGAGTGGGTTATCTGAGGGCCACACTGTACATGATGACGAAAGCTGGATGTAAAACTCTGCGGTGGACACTGGACCTAGTTGGGTCATGCAAATGGGAGTTCCCCTGTCCGCTTGCACACAAACAAAGCTGTGACCTTGAGCGAGTGGCAACTTCTCTCGGCCCCAGTTTCTTCATTTGAAAGAAAACGAGTTGACCTAGATGCTCTCCGAGGTCTGCCAACAGCGCGACTGAGCGGCTGTGTAGTTTCCTTGGAGTCGTGTATGTTAAGAATAAAAATAGAAGTATCCCTTAACATATTTGCTAGTCTGGTTTCAAGTTTATCTTACAGGTCCAGCTCTGTAGTTGCCAGGGTAGTCAGGATAGAAAAATGTCACGACCATTTACCTTTTAAAAGTAAGGGTGAGTAGGGGTGACCTGTCATTTTGCTTGGAGAAGTGGCAGGTGTTTTTTCTTTTAATCAAATCTTTCCTTTCTTAAAACTTGACACTTACACTATGAGTTTCTTGTTCTTTTGAATGTACACTATTCCTTCTGGAAACAGGGTTTTTCTGTTGACATAACATTGGGTGTTTATGGCGATGGTCCTAGTCACTTCGATAGCATTGTAAGCCAGTGCTACCATTGGCTTAGACTTTTCGAATATAAAGTTCACTGTTTCAGAGGGCACATTCTGGTAGTTCTCAAGACAAGTAATCAGGAATTTATCTTCATATATGCTGAACTTTTTTTCCATGGTAGGAGGAAACAATTTAGTGATAACCTACAGTTGCTTTCAAAATTTTTCAGTGGTCCCTGTAGTTTTTCGAAACCCATCTTCCATAATAAGCCAAAACCTTCAGAATTCAAGGAGTTTGTTACAAAGTTGGCCATGTCTCTTAGTAAGCTTTGTAAATAAACCGCTGAGATAGAAGTAACTTCATGTAATGCAAAGCATGAAAGAATAATGGGTTTTGGAGGGGAGAGGTTGACTGGTTATTGGTGCTTACCCTAATAAATCCATTACAGAATTACTTAGGTCATTTGGAAATGAAAACATGGAACTTTCTTTTTCTTATTTGTCTCATAATATTTTGATTTTGAAATGGCTAGTGTGCCTAGAATTTCTCCAGGTTAGTGTTCTAAATAGTATTTTTATAAATATTTAAAAGGAGACTTGCTGCTTCTGATGATTCATTCACCTTCATTATTTATGGTATTTCTGGTAAAAGTGGTAATAATTTTATTGAAAAAAAAACCCTATTCCTTTTTAATAAACAAATCAGTATGTACTGCTCTTCTATACATTTTGCTTTTCACCTCACAAGTATCCTTGATTTATATGTCAGTATGTCTGCCTTTTATCGTCTGAAGTGTTAGTATATTTAGAACTGTTTATTTCATACTTTAAAAATAAAGTGGAGATAAAAGCCCTGGTTTCAGTTAAATAAACTCAAATTATTTAACTTAAGGCAGTTCTCATACATACCAGTGACATGGTGAAACTAGGACCTGGAGATTTATCATTTATGGATTTGATGCCTTTTGCAGTATTGAAATTCTGGGTGTGTCTGACCTTTTCTATCCTTGTAATGTTTACAGTAAGAGAAGATGTTATATTGATCACCAGTAATTTAGGAGTAATACTTCACTTCCCCTGATGTCCTTTTTTTTTTTCTCCAAAATAATACTTATTTTCCCAGGCTTTCAACTGTTGCTGTAGTTTCATACAACTCATCTACTGATAAGATTTCAGCTTTGCTGCTAAATAATTTATCGTTTTCTTTCATTTACCAAATTCAAATTGAGAGAAAAAAATTGATTTCTTGGACCCATTTAAATGTAGCCATTAAGTTGTATATTTTTGTGGACTGCATTGCAAAATTTATTAGTGAAAATCCAGGAAATACAAGTGTGTTAAATGGATAGTGTCCTCTTAAATTTTAGAATTTCTGGTTTTAAACTTGTCAAGTATAGGCTTTGTTTTCATTTTTAAGAGTTTTATTTTCTTGGTATAGTAAGGTAATGATGAAGTTAAAATGTAATTTTTTATAAGCATGTGTTACTTAACTGATGCTCTGAAAACCTCTGGATTTATGATTGTTAGTGGTATGGCCAAGGCCAAAATTTCTATGGAGAAAAGAGGTAGAAATTGCTTATATTTTATGCAAGGCATAGAACACTCTAGCCCAGGAAGGAAAAGAGGACAAACAAAAAGTAACTTGAATACTTAACAAAGTTAATACCCTGGGGAGAGAGTGTGAGCTAATAACTGGCCCTCTGAATTCGCAGCTCTGACCATGACTTCATGTTATCAGTGCTGACCACTTCATTGGCATGTATCCTCACCTTATATATTAGGAGCTGTCGAAAAAATATCCCAAAATTGTGACCTAAAACACAAAGAAATAAGGTTTGTAATGGGCAAGATCGACTTTGGGTGTTCCAACGGGGAAGGGTCTGGGCGAGTCTTGGAAAATGAGGAGATGGGGGTATGGTGATCACAGTTGGTATTTATCCTTAGTCTTGAAAAGTTTGCTGGGGATCGAGGGGCACTTCCTGGCGGAAGGAGTTATGTGGGCAAACCCCTGACAGGCAGAAAACACTGAGTGTGGTCCAGCCGTATGGCTGGCTGTGGTATGGGGAATTGGGGGAAGGAGGGCCTGGAAGAGCTTAGTTGGAGCTAGAAGCCAGTGGAACTTGGAAGTCACACTAAGAAGTTTGCACTTAATTTGGCAGGTAATGAGGAGTTCCTGAAATGTTGGAGCAGGCAAGCAGCCTGAGCTGAAGTACACTTGGGTAAAACCTTAATTAGGCAGCGGTTGTAGGGTGGATTGGAGCGTAAAGGGCCTTGTTAAGAAGTTATTGCAACGGTGCAGGAGGATGGAAACTGGAATCTCTGGAGCAAGGATGTCGGGGGTAATGGAAAAAAGGGGCGCAGATATGACATATTACAGAAGAAGACTTTGTAGTAGTTGATTTTTATATAAAATTTTTATTTTGAAATAATAACAGACTTAGGAAAAACATGGGGGAGCCATTACAAAGAATGATAAACAAGGACACATGTACACAATACAGCCGTCAAAATACAGAAAATAACATTAAGTTACTGACATCTTGATTCTGGTTTTGCCAACTGCGCCTATAATGTCTTTCATAGTGAAAGCACCCCAGTGCAGAATTGTGTTTTGTGCTTTTTAGCTGTCATGACTCTTTAGTCTCCTTCAGTCTGGGACAGTTCCTTACTCTTTTCTAGATTTCTTGACTTTATAATACTTTAGAGCAGTAAAGGCCAGCACTTCAGTAGAAAGTCCCTGATTTGGGTTTGTCCTCTGTTTCCTCATGATTTGATTTGGGTACCACCCCCTTGTCAGGCATATCACAGAAGGGATGCAGCATCCTTCCTCCTAGCTTCCTACCACGTGCCAAGCCATTTCCCTTTGTGTCTTTACAGTTCATCTGCAGCATTTTATCCAGGTGCCGTCTGCCAGGCTTCTCCACGGTCAAGTTACTCTTTTCCCTTTGCAATTAGGAGCTCCTTGGGGGAGTGGTACTTTGAAGTTGTATAAACATCCCAATCTTCATCGCACTTTGCTTATTCATTAAATTATCGATATCTTTATGGCATCATGGTTTCTTCTTTTCTGCAGTGAGTTACAGCCTGTTAGTGCCCTTATTTTTGAGGTTCAAACTGTTCCTCAAACAATTGGGAGCCCATTCCAGCTGGTTTCCGTGACCTTTTGCCATGTTCCCATCATTTCTCTGAGCGCTTCCTTGCTTTAGGCCCATCTTGCACTTTTCCTGTCCCAGTCCTGGAGCCAGCCCTTTCTGCAAGGAGTGCCCCCCATGCCGGCAGACACCCTCCTCTCTGTGACTGGAGTCTAACTCCGCATCCTGGGTCACAGGGCCACACCCCCACTGGATGCCCTCTTCCACCACTCGGGCGCTGACTCCCGGCTACTGGGTTCTGAGACCCGGCACTGGGCCAGGTGAGCACATGGATGCCCCCTCCCCCTCTGCTGGGACTCTGACTCTCTGCATGGGGGGGCTTGCTGCGTCCCCATGGGCCACCATAGCCATCCACACCCTACCCCCCAGTGTGGAGCTCTGCCGTGCTGTGTCTGGCCTAATGGCTTTAGGACTAAATCACTAAGGAAGGGCATTAGAGGAGTGGATATTTGAGTGGAAAGGATGTGGAAAATCAGTGAAAGCTCGCAGGTTGTCAGCTTGACCATCATGGAGGGGGGTGAGCAATTAAGAGAAATGGAGAGGTCGAGAAGAAGTGATGATTTATCTTGGTTGCCTGAGTTTTACGTTCCAGAGACGTGGAAATGCTGGTGTGGGAGTATGGGAGGCCTCGTCACAGACGTGGCAGTGGAGGGGGCAGCGTGGGTGCTAGCCAAGGAGAGAAGGTATACGTGACTCAAGTGTCGTCTACAGTGCCTTCTCTGGGAGTTTGGAGGAAAAGAACCCCTGTAGGAGATGAGCAACACATGCTAGTAAAGGACACAGGAGTTGTTCTGACAGTCAGGATAGTGCGGACTCCTGGATGCCAAGGGAGGAATAACGTTGCCTTGGAATTTCCAAATTAGAAGGGCCCTAAGGCTGTCTATACATCCAGCCCTCTACGGGCACAGATACTGAAACTGAGGCTGAGAGAGACTGTATGCCCCTTCCGGTCTCAAAGTAGTTAGTGACAGAGCTTTCCTTCCAGTGTGCGAAGGGGGCTCAAAACCCGATGGGAGGGCTGAGGAGGCCAGGAATTAGGCCGAATAGTTGGAGCTGGTGGCTTTTCAGGAAGGAATTCGGTAGAGCGGTGGGAATGGGACTCAGTCTGTGATTGACTGAGGAATAAGTTAGCAATGAAGAAGAGAAACCTGTGGGTGTGGGGACAGTGCTTACGCTTGGGACGTGCCTGTTTGGTGGTAAAAGGAGAGGGGTCGAAGGGAGAGACGTTGGTGGAAAGACACAGCAGGATTGGAGAAAGGATTTTGTTGGACGGGTAAGGTCCAAAGAGGGCAGTGGACGTGTGCTGAGATTGAGGTTGAAAACGTCACAGGGAGGGAGGATGCTTGATGGGGGCCGTGTCCCAGGAAGACGAGGGCAGAAGTGAGACTGGAGTTAGCCTACGGTCAGATATTTAACTGCCAGCTCGAACCCGTAGGTGGAGGCAGTTGCTGGTAGCTGGTGTCACCGTTTTATAGACCTGGAAACTGAGACTTAAGCCTGTAAAAGAGATTCACCTAAGGCCACAGAGCTAAGGTAGATGAAGAAACAAACACTTGAGCTAGAGAAGACGAAAGCTGAATGTCCTGGAATAAGCACATGGGTCTTTTAACAAGCGTACATCAGATTGGGTGGCTGATCTAAAACCCTCTGGCCGCATCTCATTGCAAGCAGCGTAAAGTAACGTAACTTAGGGTCTGTAAAGCACTGAGTTACCAGGCCCCTGAGGACTTGACTTAGTATGTTTCCTCCTTGCTCATTTCCCACACTGATCTTTCTGGGGCTCAGACAGCCAAGCCCCCTTCCTTCTGGGGGCCTCTGCTTGCTGGTCCCTCTGGCAAGACGGCTCTGCCTTCAGATTTTGGTTTCCTGTCCCTTGTCACTCAGGATTAGCTCAGAGGTCACCCTCTCAAAGAGGCCTTCCCTGACCATTCTATCTAAAGTGATGACACCCCCCTCCTCTAACACACCATCCTCTTTTATTGTCGTCATAGCACACACCTGTCAGAAATTATCAGAAATTTACTTCACTTCCCTAATTAGAATGTCAGCTTCCTGAGAGCAGGTACCTTAGCTGTCCTGTTTTACCAGTACATTCGCCATGCCTAAAACAGTGCCAGGTACCCTGTGGATGTTCAGTAAATCTTGATGGACTGAGTGCCTTGGTTAGCAGGGGGACTTGGGGTGATGAGATAAGTGTTGGTGGTTGGGTAAGACTGATAAAATTATTGTTAAATAATAGTGAGAGTTCTACTGGGTTTAGCAAAAATTCTTGTGACCTCTATCAGCACATTTTTTAAGGACTTTCACAAAATAAGCAACAGATGCTCTTCTTATTTTTTCTAATCTCAGCATCATAGAGGAGTTGGTAAGGGTGTATTCCAGGCTGTATGGTGACATTCTTAGTCTTCATTTTGAGATCATTTATTTAATTTTAATTTATAAACAGTGAAATGTTCTCTTTTTGGTGTACAGTTCTGTGAGTTTTGCCAAATGCAGAATCAGGTAACCACTGGCCACTCAAGATACAGAGCAGTTCTATCATGCACTGAAATGCCCTTGTGTTGCCCCTTTCCAGTTCAGCCCCTCTCCTTACTGTCAAACCATGGTGACCATTTATGTGTTCCCCATCCCTGTAGTTTTGTTTTTTCTAGATTGTCATATAAATGGAATCATACTTTATACAGTATTTTGATTCTTGGTCCTTTCATTGAGCATAGTGCATTTGAGATTCATCGGTGGTAAGGCAGGCACCCGTAGTTAGTTTCTGTTTAGTGCTGAGTGATATTCCATCTATGGCCAAACGATTGTTTGTCCATCCGTTCATCTGTTGATGGACATTTAGGTTGTTTCCAGTTTGGGCTGTTAACAGATAAAGCTACTGTACATATTCACATGCAAATCTCTGTAGGGATGTTTACTGCCTTTTTCCATCAGTAAATACCTACAAGTAAAATGGCTAGGCCATATAGTATCAAGAGATGTAGGTTTAATTTTTAAGAAAGTATGAACTATTTCCCACCAAAGTGATTGTACTCTGTTACATTCCCACCAGCAGTGTGTGAGTTCTGGTTCTATTACAACCTTGCCAACACTTGGGAGAGTCAGTCTTCTTAATTTTAGGCATGATAACAGTACTGATAACTTACTGCGGTTTAAATTGCTATTTTTCTAATGCTTACATGATACTGTACATCTTTTCAGGTGCTACTTGCCATCCATACGCCTTCTTTTCATGCCTGTTGACTCTTTTGCCCATTTTAAAAAGATGTTTCCCCTTTCTTCTTCTTCTTTTTTTTTTGTTTTTGTCTTGCCACATGGCATGTAGGATCCCAGTTCCCCAACCAGGGATCGAACCCGTGCCCCCACAGTGGAAACATGGGGTCTTAACCACTGGACTGCTGGGGCAGTCCTCTCTTTGGCCCATTTTTAATGGGTGGTTTTCATCTTTCTGAGTTCTGCTATCAGTGTATTTTAAGATAAGCTTTTTGATAGAAGACCTAGAACTAAGAGAGAAATAGCTTTTAAAAATTCTGTGTTGGCAGCGGGAAAAATACCAGGCAACTCTCGAATTATTTAGTACCTACTGTGTTCTTAATGTGGGTGAAGATACCAAATGAATATGAAGCAAACCAAGTGTCTCGCCTGTATTCCCATCTAGCTGGGAGAGAGGACTCACATGAGTTTATATAGCCCTTCTTTTGGTTGTTCCCTAATTACGTGTTTGGTCTGTTACCAAAGATGAGAAAAGGAGGAGTCTTCTGTGGGCTAGAATAGTGAAGGAGAGCCTCATCCAGGAGGTGAGATTTCAGTTGAAGTTTGAAGATTGGCGGTCTCTGGGGAGGAGTAGAGAGGTGTCATAGGAAGAAGTAAAAGCACAGGTCATGTGTGTGGGCACGGGACAGACTAGGCCTGCTTGGAGGGGTTTAGTGGTAGTTGGGGAAAACTAGACTCTAGAAATCTGTGAATGCAAAAAAGAAGTGCTTCGTACTTTTTTTTTTTTTTTTTTTTGCGGTAGGCGGGCCTCTCACTGTTGCGGCCTCTCCCGTTGCGGAGCACAGGCTCCGGACGCGCAGGCTCAGCGGCCATGGCTCACGGGCCCAGCCGCTCCGCAGCATATGGGATCCTCCCGGACCGGGGCACGAACTGGCGTCCCCTAGCATCGGCAGGCGGACTCTCAACCACTGCGCCGCCAGGGAAGCCCGCTATGTACTTTTAATATAGTGCTCATAAACATTAAAAAAAATTTTTTATTGTACTAAAGGTTACATAATAGAAAACTTACTATTTTAACCATATTTAACTGTACAGTTCAGTGGCACTGAGTACATTCACGTTGCTGTGCAACTCTCACCATCATCCATCTCCCGAAGTTTTCACCTTCCCAAACTGAGACTGTCCCCTTGAAATAATTTTCTTTAAACCTAGGAATGACCTAAAAGGATAGAGAGGTGCATCTGGTAAGGGAGATAGAAAATAGTGACAGAAACAAATTTTAAAAAGCAACGGAGAGGCTATCATATTGGTAATTCAGGCTGAGTGGTTGGAATGGTGAACAAGGGATAAATATTAGAGTTTATGGGAAGAAGTCATTGAAGACCAGATTATCTGGCCCAAAGCCTGTTTCTTTCCCACTCTCCTCCCAAGCCATGTGTGTTAACAGCCCCACAAAAAGTAGATTGCCAAAGAGCCCTTAGGGAAGAAAAATGCAGAGTTTTATAGTAACAAGGAGAAAATTTCTGCATAATTATGACTCTTAAGAGAAAAGGAGCAGAATAGTTTTGTTATTTGGATGAAGGTAAAACCCGATCATTTCGATACCAAAATAGAATACTTTTTATTAGACTATGGAAAAAACGCCCCCAGGGAAATGGAAACAGGAAGAACCAACTCCTGGTTTAACAAAGTTGGAAAGCAAACTGGTGAAAGATTATGTAAATCAATTAGAAATAGTGACATATGGAATTCTGATTTGCATACAAAGATATAAAGGAACAGAAGAATCTCAGCTCGTTGGGAAGTCCATTTATTTTGTGCTCAAGTAACTGGTGTTTGAATTCACAGGGCTCTTTCCAAAAGTGGAATTGTGCTGATTTTCCTCCGTCACATGGTAGAGTTTGTATTTACTTAAAAAAATACTTTTCTGATAAGTTTGAGATGAGAGTCCAAGTGCAGAGTTTGGGAGTGTAGGGAGGTGATGGGAGCAAATATTCTTTTGTTTACTCCAGTTCGGATTTTCACTGTATTTTTTGAAATGGAAATTGTGTTCAGAGAAGCTTTTTTTCTTGGAAACTTGAAGGTATGACTGAAGAATTTCTGGTCGTACAATACAAAATATTTTTTTCTCCATCTCTCTGTCATTTTCAGACCCAGTCGAGGTAAGTGTACATATGAAGTATTCCTTTGAGACCTCTGGAAGCATTTGAGTTTCTGTATGTGGCAGAAATATGATAATTTTGTTGACATATACCCTGTATTTTGGACTTGGTTGCTATGATTCAGGTGAAAACAGCACTTTCCCCTCCTAAGTACTGTTTTTTAGGGAACTGAAGAAACTGACAGAGGCCTGGAGTAGGGGGAAGAGGAGTTACAAACACAGCAACATTTTCATGATGAAAATCTAAAGCAGATCGCTCTTATATTTACATGACTTCTGAAACGTTTAGCTCCATGGGTGATTCTTAAATGTCCATCGGCAGGAATCCCCTATTTTTGAACTAATGTTCATTTACAAGCCAAAGATTTTTATAAGAGGGTATAATTGCATGAACTGTGCATTTTTTTGAAGATTAATTTGTCACCAGTACCCGAGGATGGAAGAAGTAAAGAATAGAAATCTAAGTGTTGAACGTGGTCTAGCCTCTACGATTTCATAACACTGATGAAATATGCTTTTTTAAGAATTTTGATTCTTGCCAATTCTACTCTAGCAGAAATTATCAAATTTGGTATTATGAGGGTTTTAAGGAAAGTAGACATAAAACAAATGTTAAGAAATCAATGTTTTATTTAATATGGAAAATGACTACATTTCCATGACTGAGTCAGAGTCCCTACACAGTCAGTCTCCTCCAGACCCAGACATGTAACTGATGCAGAGCACACTAACCCCGAGTTATTTAAGGCTTTTAATCAATGAAGAATGATAAAAGTTTGCTTGTCATACTATTCTTAGACAGTGTTGATATTTCAGCTGCTTGGCTTTAAAAGGGGGTGCCCTTCCCTGGTCCTTAGCCCAAGAGAGACTATGCAAGACAGAAAACATGGAGGTTTTTAAAAAAGGCATATTCACTGCTACCTATAAGTAACTAAATGAAATACCAATTCTGTTTACTGAACACCATGGAATCTATAACAACAATGCACATTAAAAGCACTTACTTGGAAGTCTACAAATAATAAATCCTGGAGAGTGTGTGGAGAAAAAGGAACACTCCTACTCTCCTGGTGGGAATTTAAGTTGGTGCAGCTACTATGGAGAGCAGTATGAAGGTTCCGCAGAAAACTAAAAATAGAATTACCATATGATCCAGCAATCCCACTCCTGGGCATATATCTGCAGAAAACTCTATTTCAAAAAAATACATGCACCCCAGTGTTCACTGCAGCACCATTTACAATAGCCAAGACATGGAAGCAACCTAAATGTCCATCGACAGATGAATGGATAAAGAAGATGGGGCGTGTGTGTATGTGTGTGTGTGTATACACACACGTATATATACATATATATATATAATGGAATATTACTCAGCCATAAAAAAGAATGAAATAATGCCATTTGCAGCAACATGGATGGACTTAGTATGATAATCTATAAGTGAAGTAAGTCAGACAGAGAAAGACAAATATATCACTTATATGTGGAATCTAAAAAAGATACAAATGAACTTATTTACAGAACAGAAATAGACTCACAGACATAGAAAACAAACTTATGGTTACCAAAGGGGAGGGGGGGCAGAGAGGGGTGACTTAAGAGTTTGGGATTAACAGATCCACACGACTGTATGTAAAATAGATGACCAACAAGGACCTACTGCATAGCACGGGGAACTCTATTCAGTATCTTGTAGTAACCTATAAAGGAAAAGAATCTCAAAAAGAATAAATGTATTAGAAAAAAACACTTACTTGGCAAAAGTTCTGGACGTGGATGGTGGTGATGGTTGCTCAACAATGTGAATGTACTTAATACACTTAAAAATGGCTAAAATAGTAAATGTAATGTTGTATATATTTTATCACAATGAAAATAGCACCTAATCCTAACAAAAACGGGGGTACCTTGCATTGATGAAATTTGGCACACAGTAAGATTCCGGGGTGCCCTGAAGGCCCAGTGTGGGAGCCCCTCTAAGCAGAGAGGAGGTGGGGACTGTATCACCCCGAGCCGTGCACTGACCTGTACCACGTCGCACACAGGCTGTGTTCAGGACTGATTCCCACTCAGCAGGCCTTTATGAAGCACTTGATTCTGTCCGGGCAGAGTCCTGGGTGTATGTATGGTCACAATAAGAATGGGAACTTCCTCATCCTTCAGAACACCCAGTCTAGATCCAGCCAAGATCCCATTGCAGAGTAGGTTGTGGTGAGTCTTCTTCTGGAGGTACCAAGTAATGTTTCCAGAGCATGGGGGAAGGAACACTTTGAAAATATTCATTTCATTAATAAAATTACATGATGGTCACAAGCAAATTTTATGTGATCGGTCAGAACTCTTGGTTTGGAAACAGCACAGGAAGCCATCTCATACTAACTTAAACAAAACGGAATCTCTTGGCTCACAAAATGGGAGAAGTTCAAGGGGTAAACCTCAGGCTTGGCTAGATCCCAGGTTTCAAATAGTGATGTTGTGAATTTCTTTGTCTCTCCATCTGTTGGAGCTTTTCTCTTTTCATTCGACTTTGTTTTGGGGAGCAGTGGCCAGTATCACCCTGGGCTTGTATTTTCATTAGTTACTGACCCTGGTGGAAGGAACAGCCTCTTTCTTCATAGATTCTGATTGGCCTGGCTGGGGTCTGCTGTCCAGCCTTGAGTACAGATGGTGATGGTGTGTGTGTACGTGTATGCAGGTGGGGGGTGAGTGTTTGGCCTCACTTTGGACCAAGAACACAGCAGGATGGGTCTCCAGAGTGTTTTGGACAAACAAGACTGTACTCTATAGCAGTAGTTTCAAAAGCTGATCATATTGTCAGTTATTAATGATCTCTTATTGAAATAGAAATGTTAAACACAATGCTTGGTTCTCTAAGCATTATCATTAATGAGGTTTTACTAGTATTGAAGTGAACTATCTGGTAATGTTGAAAACTTGTGCAGGATAGAAAAATGATGATTGGGAAAGGCCAATGCAATGTTTTTTACAGGGAGAGAAGATCTGATGGTCTCTTTTGTGAAGTACATTTATAGAAGATTTTTTTTTTTTTTTCTCTTGGTACGCGGGCCTCTCACTGTTGTGGCCTCTCCCGTTGCGGAGCACAGGCTCCGGACGCACAGGCTCAGCGGCCATGGCTCACGGGCCCAGCCGCTCTGCGGCATGTGGGATCCTCCTGGACCGGGGCCCGAACCCGTGTCCCCTGCATCGGCAGGCGGACTCTCAACCACTGCGCCACCAGGGAAGCCCTATAGATGATTTTATGATGGGAAAATTTAGCAGTAACCAGGATGTGCTCCAAAAACAGTACACTGCAGATTCAATCCCACTTTCTGATACAGAGGGAAAATTGGGATTAATGTAACTCTAAAAGGTTCATTAAATTGACCGCATTAATAAATGTGGCCCTAGGCCATCCAGAAATAGTTATCATTGCCCATCTAGGAGCACCTAAGAAGTGCCTTATATTGTATTTTCTTTGGCTTATTCATCGAGAGCCTCTGCCATTCTTGGTAAAAATGATATTTTCTTAGTGTGGGAGGATTACTAATAAAATGAACTTACACCTGTTCACCAATTCAGTATACATGCATACTTATGCATATAATTTTGCATGTGGCTTAAGAAGATTCAGGGATCATTTCATGAACTCATGGACTGCAGGTTAAGAACCACTCTGCTTGTTCATTGTTAAAATATGATTACATAACTACAGAAAGAGGACTGAAGTGATCAGCTACCAATAGGACATGTGTAGTTGAAAATGCAGTTTGAATTGTGTGTCCAACAGTAGTGCTAGGTTATACATTTGGTCACATCATCTTACGCAGTAAATATTTATGCAAGATGGCTATCTAGGCGAAAGAATCCCATGAAATAGGGAATGTGGAGTGGCCCATATAAACAGGCCAGAGATATCAGTTGATCTGATTAGTTGATTTCTGACAAGTTGAAAAAGATGAGGCTCAATAAGTGGATAGGAAGGCCAACTTTGAGGTCATACCTCCACTTACTTGGTGTATGACCCTGGGCAAGTCACCTACCCTGTCTAACAGTGAGTTTCCACATCTTTAAAAGAGTGACAATAATAGTCCTTACCTCCTGTGGCTATGGGAAATTTATCTGAACCAGTCTGAGTAAAGGGCTGGCATACAGTGAGTGCTCAATGGAAATCCTAGCTCTTACCATTATTGTTGATTGTTATTAATAGTTTCAATTAGAAATGAAATCGAGGAATAGGAACAATAGAAACTACAAGCATAAATAATTGCTCATGTGAAAGTATGACCTAAGAGATTCCATTGTGAAAAGAATTAGCAATGTAGATTTAATAAATTCAACCACAAAACTAACATTATTTTAGAGCGAGGAAATCCTTCCAATTCTCTGTGCCCTCATGAGATCCTTAATTGAGAACTCTATTCTTCTCTGAATTCCAAAAATAGAGATTATTATGAAGATAGTTTAGACTAGTGATTCTCAACGCTTTCTTAGAGCAATACAAATGAAGATTAATATTCACGTATATCACATACTCCATGGCAGATTTGATTTAAAAAGCATTGTGTGGGTATGTGTGTGTGGGCAGCAAAGCAAATAGCACCATGAGCTTTTTGTTTTTGTGGTATTCATAAAAATCAATACTCGGCATAAAAATATTATTCTCTTAGAGTTACTTATTATGGGCTGTAGCATAGATCAGACAGGCTGCATGGTGGTGTACTGTGATGGTTTTAACGTCCATCTCTTTCCCGTCTGTGAAAATATTAGGATGCAAACGAGTGAGTGGCTTTATTGTAGGAAGAATCATGGACCTGTTGTGTGTTTCTATTTTAAAAGTAAATAATTCACAAACATCAATTTCATTATTATTAACAAATTACTTGGCACACGGCTCACAACTGATCATGCCCTGTTGTATGGTACTCTGATATAAAGGAGAGCCTGAGAAATCAGTAAAAATGCCATAATCCCCCCTCTTCCTCTACACAGTTGAAATCACTAACTAGAATAATGCTGTTCAAATTGGAGAACCGTTCAGTTGATGATACCAAATATATAGTTGCTGTCTTCTTTGGACAATAGAATAAAACAAGAAGAAATCCTGTTAGGGATTTAGATCAGCTATGAAAATCTGCTGACTTTATATCACTGTTAAACATTGGGCTAGACTTATTGTTCGGAGAAGGCCCATGACAGCTTTTACTCTGCGAGGTTTTAAAGGTAAGAATAATTTTCATGTTTGAGAGTTTTTTTGATGTAGCTGTAACCAGAATAGAAGTGTCTTAGATTATGACTTTTCCTCAGATTGAGTAATTCGGCTGCAATAAATCAGCATATGTTGCTGTCTAGTCTAAAAACTACATGAGGATAAAAACATGTTATGTGAAACCATCCATAGTATCAAGTCTTTACGATTTCACTCTGCTGAAGATTTAATGCCAGCACCATACACCAGATAATTTCCAGTTTCTCTGAAAGAGAATGTCAATTGAGAAAAAGCATTTGAACACCTATCTGAATCCTGGAGAGAGAAGTACTTTATAAGACTAGAGCAGTGTGTTTTGTTTGATGTTGTTTGATTTTAGGTTTCAAGTCTCAAAAGGAGAGACTGTGATTTATGGGTATCATTCATTATACTGAAAAATACAATAATGTTGGTGCAGGAATCCCTATTAATCCTGTAAATTAATGTTTTTTAAGGAGGGTATGGTTTTATTAAAATGTGCTTTGGTTTTCACTGTTTGTATGTGGGTCTTATTTCTTAGCTGAGAACATATTTCACAAAACATGTTGAACAAATAATGTTATTATACATACTTTTATTGAGGTGTAATTGGTATAGCATATTTTTCAGGTTTATGTTTTGATATCTATATATATATCATAACTTTTATAACTGAAAATATGTAACTTTTGACCCCGTCACCCATATCACCCCACCACCCACCAAAAAATATTTTATGTGACTTTCAGTTCCTCATAATTGTCATTTATAAATATAAATTTAGATAAACCGGTTCATATGCCTATTCAGCCTTGATTCTTGTTATTCTGAGCAGATCTCAATTGTGGACTTAGAGTCATTTCCAAGGTTCACACGTTGATCATAAATGTAATGTAATTAAAAAAAAGACTGAAGCAGTGGAAGGAAACACACACACACACATAAACTGAGCATTTTGATTATATAAAAATTCTATGTGCCAAATAAAATGCCTAAGACAAAAGATGGGAAATGATGATTAGGTTAATTATCTCTATATTAGGAGCTAATACAAATCAGTAAGACCATGGAGACTTCCAGTAGGGGTGGGAAAAAACAGACAAAGAACATGAAGAGACAGCTCATAGAAAAGTCAATACAGAGGGAGTGCGTGAACTTCTAAACTGTTTCGTCATGCTAGTAAGTAGAGAGATGGAAATGAAAGCAACAGTTAGATAGCATTTTTCACCTGTCAAGTTTTCAGAGAGGAAGCCAAATGATGGATAGATGGATTCCACTGTGAAGGATGTCCACAGGAAGCAAGTATAAAGAGAAAGAAGGGATATGGCAGCAGGTGCCATCAGAAGCAGTGTGATGGGATTCCACAGCAGGAACTCTCCAGCCAGAAGGCCTTGCGTGAATCTCAGCTTCACCACTTACTAGCTGTGCAATCTTGAGCAAGTTACTTAACCTTGGTTTTCCCATCTCTAAAATGGAGATAATCATGGAATTTATCAAACGGAATTGTTACAAGGGCTCATTGAGTTCATATATGTAAAGTGCTTAGAAATGTACTTGGCCCATGTAAGTCCTACATAAGTATGTTTGTTTTATTGTTACTATTATTGATTATCATTGCCGTTTTATACCTCAGAAGGTCCAGTTTCTTGGACTGTATCATCAGGAAATTATTATACATGTGGACAAAGATTAGCGTATAATGATGTTCGTTTTAGCGTAACTTATAAAAATTTAAATAGCTTTTTCCCCAATGAATTGGGAATTAGCCAAATCATGGTAAATTTATTTTTATTACTATCATGTAATATATGCAGTCATGTCTATGGAGAAAATTTAATAACTTGGAAAATCATTAAAATCTAATGTTTTTCATTTAAAATTATATATGCAACTGTATTTACAGAATTTGTGCACATTTATGTATGTGTATATTTCATTCCCAGTGGACATCAATGTGTATATTTCATTCTCAGTGGAAGGACAAGTCTCAAAATCAGAAGCGTTTGTCACTGGATAGTAGGATTTCTGTTTCGTTAATTTTTCTTTTTTGTAATCAAATTTTCTATGATGAGAATATTATTTCTGCAGCAAAAAATTATTAAAAGAGCACCAGTAATGATCTTGAGAGTATAATAAATCTCAAACATATGAGAACAAGATCATCTCTGCCTCCAGACGGCACTATCATTTTCACAGAGAAGTGAAGGATTCTGGGCTGATGGGCATTTTGCTTCCTTATGATCTGTGCTTTCTGGGTGTGTTTGCCTCTGGCTCTCCACACCAGCCCTAAAAGACCGGGTGGTCATGGGAGGGAGAGAGGTGGGCGGGCCCTGCACACGCCCGCCCATCTGAATGTTGCTCTGTTTCTTGCAGGTTTTACCTGCTTCCAGATTCTTTAAGGTTGTAGGACCATTTGTCGTAACAGCCATTAAAACTACTTGAGAGTGAATTAAACTGTTATGTTTATAATTGTCTGAATAAGCAATCACGATGAATAATGCAAGTTTTTCATAACAGTTTATTTCCTAAGCTAATAAAGGAACTTAAGAGCTATTAGGGCAGAATAAAAACATTGCATAAAAAGATCCATTATCCTCACATTTCTCTTTACCTTAATGATCTTTCCTATTATTCCACCATGGGGTCCCAGTTTTATCAGACCTGAAATCTGACCCCTTCAATTCCTTTGTGTAAGAACGGTTCTTTCAGGTGCTTAGGTTAGATGGACCGTCTGTTTTTTTTTTTTTTACAACTTTATTGGGGTATAATTGCTTCACAATGGTGTGTTAGTTTCTGCTTTATAACAAAGTGAATCAGTTATACATATACATCTGTTCCCATATCCCTTCCCTCTTGCATCTCCCTCCCTCCCACCCTCCCTATCCCACCCCTCCAGGAGGTCACAAAGCACCAAGCTGATCTCCCTGTGCTATGCGACTGCTTCCCACTATCTATCTACCTTACGTTTGGTAGTGTATATATGTCCATGCCTGTCTCGCTTTGTCACAGCTTACCCTTCCCCCTCCCCATATCCTCAAGTGCATTCTCAAGTAGGTCTGTGTCTTTATTCCTGTTTTACCCCTAGGTTCTTCATGACATTTTTTTTTCCTTAAATTTTTGATTTTTCTTTTCATTTCTGTTTTTGTAAAGTTGTGCTTTTCTCCTGTAGTGATCCTTTAGCTTAATGATATGAAGAAAAGTTAAATGTGAATGAACAGGAAAAGTTTTATTTATAATTGGGATCGGGTGATCATTGGAAACTTTGTAAGCCTCGTAGAGTTTTTTTTGGTAGGCTAATCAGTTGAAAAATATTTTAAAGATTGACTTTTATGTATAAGTATGAAATTCTTATTTTTTAAAAAACCACTTGTATTGTTAATAATGTCATGGTTTGGAATTGTTCCGCTGACTAGATGCTATATTCACCAAGGGTCTGATGACCTTTATGTAGTGACTTATCTAGATTTATATTTACAGTTAGTCAGCTGTTACTGTGAAGTAGTATTTCTTTGTAGTAAAAACTAATTTTTTTATGAGATAAATTACAGGAAAATTAATTGCTATATAAGTTTCCTTAACATCAGTATATATGACAAATTATCTTCCAAAAGACCTTAATGTATTTAAGTTTGACCTACTGGTAATTTTGGGGTGTAGTTTTCCAAAGGGGCATAAAGTTCAGCGTAGAATTACTTAAGCTAGGCAACAGTCAAGGTAGATTACAGTTACCTTCCCGGAAGCCAAATCAGTTGAACCAAACAGAGGCCAAATCAGCTAAACAGGGGTTAGGAATTTACACGTGATGCCTTATTTGTTCCTTTCTTTATTTTAAAAATTACCAAAGACAATAATAATATCCATATCTTGCCACTCAGAGTTAACACATGTTCATTTGTCATTTGTTTCAGATCTTTCTTTAAATTATTAGAGGTAAAATATCACAGCTGAAGTTCAAGTCCTATTTGAATCCCTTCCCCCCTTCCTCTCTGTATCTGCAGAGACAGTTGAAGTCAAGAATGTCATATATATTCTCTGTCCATATTTTTATTCTACACATGTATATATATGCATATATTTAATAATTTTACAGAAATGGAATCTCACCCTTGCAAAATATCTAACAATTTTTGAGCTCCATATGTGATGGTGCATTCAGTTCTAGTTCATTCCACTTTCATTACTTTATGTATTCTGTGGCTTATCTGGTTCCTTATTTCTGGGCACTGAGGTTGTTTCCGGTGTTATTGCTAATAAAAATAGTGCTGCAAAGACCAATTTTGTAACTCTCTCCTTACACACACGAGCAGAGATTTCTGTAGGATATATAACCAGAAGTAGAATTCCTGGGTAATGGAGAATGTATGTATCTTTTTGCAAGTTTTACATGATGCGGGAGCAGTGTATTTGTACTGATTTACATTGTGTGTACGGTACTGGTTTCCTCACTTCCTTGCTGACACTTTGTATTGCTAGTAGGAAACAGTGTCTCATTTGTAGTTTAAATGTGAATCTCCTCATTACTAGTGAGGTTGACATATTCGCCTAGGTTTATCAGAGTGGGTTTCCTCTTAAATTGCTATTCATATCCTGTTTACCCAGATTTCTTTTTTAAAAAAATTTATTTAATTTGTTTATTTTTGGCTGCGATTGGTCATCGTTGCTGCGCGCGGGCTTTCCCTAGTTGCGGTGGGCGGGGGCTACTCTTCGTTGCGGTGTGAGGGCTTCTCATTGCGGTGGCTTCTCTTGTTGCGGAGCATGGGCTCTAGGTGCGCGGGCTTCAGTAGTTGTGGCACGTGGGCTCAGTAGTTGTGGCTCGCAGGCTCTAGAGTGCGGGCTCAGTAGTTGTGGTGCGCGGGCTTAGTTGCTCCGCGGCATGTGGGATCTTCCCAGACCAGGGCTCCAACCTGTGTCCTCTGCATTGGCAGGCGGATTCTTAACCACTGTGCCACCAGGGGAGCTGCCCCAGATTTCTTTTGACTCATCTTCTGTTTATTGATTTATAAAAGCAATTCATCTGTACGTTAAACCTTTGGTTATATGAGTTGAAAATATGATCTCCTAGTCTATGGTCTGTGCTCATTTTCATACAAATGCTTTACATTTTGATGTAAAATTTCATTTTTTTTCTTAAGGTTTGTGCTTTACATGCCTTACCCAAGAAACCTTTCCCTACTTAACATTCCTAAAGATATTTTCCGATATGTGCTTTCTTCTCTACTTCTGTTTTAAGTCTCAAAACTTTTCATGTAGTAGTTGATAAAATAATTTATTTTTCAGAAATGTGGTTACTCTAGAAAATGTCCCGTTGCCACCACCATCCTTTAAAATAATCTTCACAGCAATAGGAATAATTTCCTACCGTATTTAAGGAGCTAAGAACATAAAACAGTTACTCACTGACTTACCAAGAGCAACAGCTACATAGCTATTTAGGAGTTTCTTAGTAAACACAAGATAAAGCACGGAAGTCAGGGTTGTGTTTATTTCTGATTTGGTTTTGAGGTTCAAATATCTGTGAAAATAAAATGTGAGTGTGGGAAGATGAAATAGAGGAGACGTCTACTTTTGATGATTCCAGTTGTCAGTGTAGATTTAGATGATTATCTTAAACTTTGTGGGAAATGAACATAAGGCAACACAGACAGGAAAAGCGCAAATGATATAAATTTGGGCTCTCTTCTCTCCACATAATTGGTCACCTGACGTATGATAGGGATAGTCAGTAGCCCTTTGGGCGCGATGCCTAAATAAGACGCTTATATTCACAGTGGGTGGCCTGGGTCAGGGAGGGGAGCTCTGTCGCAGATTCAAAGACAAAAATTACTCATTTTTAGAAACTATAAAAGAATGCTCCTAAGACTGGAAAACACTGGCAACTGAGTTTTCGAGGCTACGGTTGGTGCTGCCATTGTAGGGCTCTCAGAGGAACCTGTTTTTCCTTTCTAAGGAAGGAACTTTTTTTTTTTTACTGTCTTTCTCTACTTCTCTTGTTTCTGCCTCTCCAAGTTAAATTACCGATAGACACTGCCTGCATCTTATCATTGAAGGGCTGAATCTGAATCCTCAAACTGTGACTCCTTAGCCAAGAGACTAGTTAGAAGTCCAGCTTGATCTTTTTTTACTTCACTTATATATTCTAACACAAATTCAGTCTTCTGAAACTTAACTCATTTGAACTACACTTTTAGGAAGAAGTCAGCCCCAAGAAAACAAGTGATTAAATATAAGGGATTCATTGCTTTCTTAACAGTAAGAATGGCGTCGCTGCACCCACCTGTCCCCACAGAGAAGAAGTTATCCCATTGGTGGATACACAGCATCAGTCAACCCTGCCTTCAGTGTTGCCCATGGGCCAGTCTCAGTTGCCATGTGCTTTCCCAGCATGAGTCTCCGTGGCGACCCTAGGAGACAGGTGTGCCACACCTGCTTTGCTGGTGAGAGACGGATGCTTTTACCAGGCTGAGTAGCCTTTGTGATCTGGATCCCACAGTAAATGCAGAGCTGGGCTGATAACCCCATACTCACAGACTCTAAAAACCCTTTTCTTATCGATCCTATCTGCTTAATTAAAACGAGCAGTGGTGTTAGAATTGTATGACTTTGTGCCTTGGAATGAGTGGCTTCTCAAATTCCTACCTGGGGAGATGCGGAGTCAAAGATCAAGAGCCAGGGATTCTTGCTGTGTGCTTGCAGAAGAGGCAGACATTAGCCTTCAGTGTTGCAGGAATAAATATTCGCTTTCCCCTCACCTTGCCTCTTGTTTATAATAACAGTAAATGGAAAGTAACCTTTAAAAATTAAAATTTTTTAATTTTAAAAATAAAATGAATAAAAATTTTAAAAATCATGTCAGAAGTTTTAGAAAATATGCTAATAATCTTATATGTGTAAACTTCCGGCTATTATGAAATATAAGTAGTGACCAAATTGCTTCCGGAACGAAGCTCACCTCAAACCAGCTGGCTGCTTCTCACCCATGCTATTCCAAATCAGGTGACCTGTGCTTCCAGTAAATGAAAGTGCTTAAACGATCTATTAATAAAGTTTACAATAAAAGCCCATTCTTAAAACCAGGACACAGACAGAGGAGACGCCAAGAAGCCAGACCATCCTCCACAAGATAACAAATCAGATTCTCTCACATCCTCAGTTCACAGGATCTCCCCCCTTAAAGGAGCAGTAACAGGAGTTTATGGGCTTCAAATTTAGAGAGAGACTCAATTCAGGGAACTCTTAACACCACACTGTAATAGTTAACCTTGGAGTTGTCCTGGGTCTCGATGCAGGTGGTACCATCCATAAGTGTCTTGTGATGTGCTGTTGTCCGAAGACAACCTAAGTAGGGCTACACTGTCCAGAAGGTTGGAGGATGGGTCTCAGTGGCATTGTGTTGAGGGTTTTTTTTTTTTAAAAGGAAAAAGCAGAAGCACATTGTAGAGCAGTACATATCATGATGATGCCATTTGCATAAAAAATTTAAAGCAATAAATGTGTCCATTTATTGTTCACATATGTGTGTATATAATGAAGTATAAACATATGGGACAAAGATAGCAACGAACCTTTCATTACTGCTTGGCCCTGGGGAAGGAGGGACACACAGAGACATCACCCTTATCTGTAATATTTTCATTATATATTTGAAAAGGATCTGAGGTGGATTTCATGAATGCTATAACATCTGTAAAATCTAGGTGGTAGGTCTGTGAGCGTTTTGTTACATGTTGAATATTCTTGCTTTTACTTTTCTGTACTTGAATTTCCTCCCCCCCCAATAAACACCACAACAAAACATGATCAGAAGCCAGGAGGATTTGCTACTGGTAACCCAGCCCCCAAACAGAGCTATTTTGGACCCAGAACTAAAGAGGTTCTTTGATTCCTCGTTTGGGCTGTTGAAAAGAGAAGTCTGCTGTGACCAGCTGAAAGGAGTGGCATTGAGCTCTTCTTGCCCAAACGAAGAGTATGTAGTTGGGACGTAATAAGAAACTGGACTTTGGGCCCCCAGATTGTGTTAAGGTGACGTTGAAATGAGAGCTGGAATGTTGAAGATTATTCAACATAATAATATTATTATTATTATAATATCCGAGGCTTCCTTACCTGCCTTGGTTTGTGGCTTGGGTGGCTATGTGTTTTGTACGTCTGGGAACTCTGGCAGCAACCTGCAAAGCACACCTCGTCACTGCTCCTGGCCAAATGGTGTGTGACCCTGTTGTGCTCTCTGGGCACATAAATGATAGAAGCACAACCTCCATTATTATGGGTGAGAAAGAAATCTGGATGACCAGCCTAGAAGTACTCACTGCTTGGAGTCACGTTTTTCCCCCCAGAGTCTAAGATGGTCACATTAACTCACAGATAGGTAAGAAAAATCATTTCTTTGAGAGACCCTGCTTCTTTGAGAGATAGTGAAAGGTCCCCAGCCATGTAGGTAAGGTCACAAGGCACTAGTTTGTATTTTCATTTTATTTCTGTACTTTAAACTTTGATTTAAGCTTCTGCAGTTTAACTACAGTGCGGTGTTCAGAGTTCCCTGAATTGAGTCTCTCTAAATTTGAAGCCCATAAACTCCTGTCACTGCTCCTTTAAGGGGGGAGAGCCTGTGAACTGAGGATGTGAGAGAATCTGATTTGTTATCTTGTGGAGGATGGTTTGGCTTCTTGGCGTCTCCTCTGTGTCCTGGTTTTAAGAATGGGCTTTTATTGTAAACTTTATTAATAGATCGTTTAAGCACTTTCATTTATTGGAAGCACAGGTCACCTGATTTGGAATAGCATGGGTGAGAAGCAGCCAGCTGGTTTGAGGTGAGCTTCGTTCCGGAAGCAATTTGGTCACTACTTATATTTCATAATAACAGGAAGTTTACACATATAAGATTATTAGCATATTTTCTAAAACTTCTGACATGATTTTTAAAATTTTTATTCATTTTATTTTTAAAACTAAAAAAATTTAATACAATTTTTAAAGGTTATTTTCCATTTACTGTTATTATAAAATATTGCCTATTTTCCCAGTGTTCTACAATACATCCTTGAGTCCAGCTTATACCCAGTAGGTTGTAGGTCGTACTCCCAATCTCCTATATTGCCCCCCACCCGTTGGTAACCACTAGTTTGTTCCATATATATGAGAGTTTGGTTCTTTTTTGTAATATTCACTGGTTTGTTGTATTTCTTAGATTCCACTTATAAGTGATACAGTATTTTCCTTTCTCTGACTTGCTTAGAATAATGCCTTCCAAGTCCACCCATGTTGCTGCAAATGACAAAAGTTCATTTTTTTGATGGCTGAGTAGTATTGAGTTGTATAAAAAACTTCTGACATGATTTTTGAACTGGACAACCGATAGATTGAGAAATGAATAAACATGCATTGTTCTTTAAAGAGTTTTTGTTTCCTTTATGTTAAAAATGAAGTAACCCTTTAAAGGTATCTAAATTTTGATGTGACTTTTACTTCATGGTTTTTATAGAAAACATGTGAAATGCTAGTTTTGGAATTTATGTACAAGTTTTTTAAAATACAGGATGGTTTAAAGGGCCTTATTGACATTATGTCATTTAGACTGATAACATGCTTCTCATGTGATTGATTATAGGGTCATTCTTAAACCCGCTATTATATAGAGGGGAATTTTTACTAAAGAGAAAGTATATTTTCCTTAAAGTCCTAAGGAAAATCACTGGTAAAAACAGAATTTAGGAGGGTGGGAGTAGGAGAAATGGGTGAAGGAGGTCAAAAGGTGCAAACTTCCAGTTATAAAATAAGTAAGTTCTGAGGATGGACAGCATAGTGACTACAGTTAATAACACTGTATTGCATATTTGAAAGTTGCTTATAGAGTAGATCTTAAAAGTTCTCATCACAAGGAAAAAAATTTTGTAACTATGTAAGGTAATGGATGTTAACTAGATTTGTTGTGGTGATTGTTTCACAGTGTATCCTGAAACTAATATATGGTATATGTCAATTATAGCTCATTTAAAAAAAAAACAACAACAGAATTTAGGACTAAGTAAGTTACTTTCCTTGGGACATTTTACCATGAACCTTATTTAAGCTATGATAGTTAAAAGGACCACCTAGATAATCACATATCTTTATATGAAGTTTAAATATAAAATTTCTATTTTGATAATACATTTTAGTTTCAACATTTTATGATCTCAATTTACAAAATACTAACCTAGAAATTGACTTCTTGACTTAATAATTAGGGGTATTTTTTAGATAATTCTTTGGAAGATAAAAATAAGATGAAAATAACAGTTAAAATATACTTACTGGAGAAATGTTCCATCCGAATGCTGGAGTCTAGGTTTACAAGTTTTGACAAAAACAATGTTGTGGCAATAAAAACAATGTTGTGGCCATAAAAACAAGGGCTAAGACTAGCGGATAAATACTAGGGAATGCACAGCTACCCCGTGTGTTATTGAAATTAGGCTCTGAATAGTTCACAGTTCTGAACAGTTCATGGCTCATAATAAGGAAAAACACTAACAATTTTTGTGCAGGAAGAGAAAATATAAATGGCTAATAAACATATGAAAAGATGTTTTATCTCACTATCAAGGAAATATAAATTAAGACACTAAGAATCTATTGCTTGCTTTCCATTTTGATAAAAATTTTAAAATAAGTTATGTTTTTTGAAGCGAGAGATATACATATGCTTCTCATGAGATTACAGACTGTGATGTCTTTTCTGGAAAGCAGTTGGCAATGTGTTAAGAGCCTTGTTTTGTTTACCCTTTGACCCAGTATCCCCACTTCTAGGAAACTATCCTTAGGGAAAAATGAGAAATGTGGACAAACGTTCACAGTGATTTATTGCGGTATTAGAAGACCAAGAAAACAGCAACTAATAGGGGAATTAGTGAACAAAGTTTGGTACATTCCTATTATTTGGGACTTTAGAGCTATAAATATTTTAAATATTTTCTAACAACTTTCAAGAATAGAAAATTACTGAGTGAAAAAGCAAAGTATAAAACAGTCTATACAGCATGAGCTTTTCATGTATCCATGTATGTAAAATATACATTCTTAGATGTATTCATGGATGAAACAGATTCATAGATGAAATACACTATTTCTCTGGGTGGTGATATTATGAGGGATTTCATTTTTCTTAACACTTTTAAAATTCTCTGTTATCTATAATTAGTCTATTGTTTTTATAATTAGAAAGTTAAATAATTAAAACAGCTGCCCTTTTATTTTTTATTTATTTTTTATTTTTTTAAGATGTTGAGGGTAGGAGTTTATTAATTAATTTATTTATTTTTGCTGCGTTGGGTCTTCGTTTCTGTGCAAGGGCTTTCTCTAGTTGTGGCAAGTGGGGACCACTCTTCATTGCAGTGCGCGGGCCTCTCGGTATCGCGGGCCTCTCACTGTCGCGGCCTCTCTTGTTGCAGAGCACAGGCTCCAGACGCGCAGGCTCAGTAGTTGTGGCTCACGGGCCTAGTTGCTCCGTGGCATGTGGGATCCTCCCAGACCAGGGCTCGAACCCGTGTCCCCTGCATTAGCAGGCAGATTCTCAACCACTGCGCCACCAGGCAAGCCCCCTTTTATTTTTAAAATTTTTTTATTGAAGTAGAGTTGATTTACAATGTTGTGTTAGTTTCTGGAGTACAGCAAAGTGATTCGTTTTTTTATACACACACACACACACGTATATGTGTATTCTTTTTCTTTATGGTTTATTATAGGATGTTGAGTATAGTTACCTGTGTTATACAGTAGGACCTTGTTGTTTATCAGTTTTATATATAGTAGTTTGTATCTGCTAATCCTATGCTCATAATTTATCCCTCCCCCACCCCCATTCCCCTTTGGTAACTGTAGATTTGCTTTCTATGTCTGTGAGTCCATTTCTGTTTTGTAAATAAGTTCATTTGTATCATATTTTAGATTCTACATATAAGTGATATCATATGGTATTACTTTCTCTTTATGACTTACTTCACTTAATATGATAATCTCTAGGTCCATCCATGTTACTGCAGATGTCATTATTTCATTCTTTTTTGTGACTGAGTAGTATTCCATTGTATATATGTACCACATATTCTTTTTTTAAAAAATAAATTTATTTATTTACTTTTTTATTTTTGGCTGTGTTGGGTCTTTGTTGCTGTGCGCAGGCTTTTCTCTAGTTGGGGCGAGCAGGGGCTACTCTTCTTTGCGGTGCACAGGCTTCTCATTGCGATGGCTTCTCTTGTTGCAGATCATGGGCTCTAGGCACATGAGCTTCAGTAGTTGTGGCACGTGGGTTCAGTAGTTGTGGCTTGCGGACTCTAGAATGCAGGCTCAGTAGTTGTGGTGCACAGGCTTAGTTGCTCCGTGGCATGTGGGATCTTCCCGGACCAGGGCTTGAACCTGTGTCTTCTGCGTTGGCAGGTGGATTCTTAACCACTGTGCCACCAGGGAAGCCCATGTACCACATATTCTTTATCCATTCATCTGTCAATGGACATTTAGGTTGCTTCTATGTCTTGGCTATTGTAAATAGTAACAGCTGCCCTTTTATAAGCAAAGATACCATCTAGCATTTTTTAAAAAATATTCTTCTTTGAACATTGTAAAGTTTTAATGGATGATTTGATTATTTATACAGAGTATAAATTACTGAGTTTAATGCTATGGAGTAAAAAGAAATATAGTATGATATCAGCCTTCCAGGAGTATAAAACGTGATTGGAGAGGCAAGATAAAACTCCGCTGAAAATCCTACAAGTAAGTTCTCTGAGTTTTCAGAACCTACCTCTATAGTTACATTAAAATAGAGGGTGGAAATCTAGTTTCCATTCTTGCAACCACCCGATAACCAGCAGTGATTAATAGAAGTATTAATTTTGATCATTTACGCGACTTCACTGAGGCCTGCTTGGCCTATCTGTGATGACATGTTACACCCCGCCACCCTCGCCTTTCCCTGTTTAGATTAAAACTTAAAAAATGGTCTTGCAGGTGTTGGGTCTCTGCTAGTTCATATGTGACAGCTAATAAAGGAACCTTCTTATTTTTTTGCTAAGGATATTAATTTGACCACATGTTGGCTTGCCTCCTGCTCAGCACAATAGCAGAAGGAAGGAGGTGGGAGGGAGGATTCTTTGAAGGTTCTTTTTTTTAATCTAAAAATTGTTGCTTTTTAATTTTCAGGAAGGCATTACTGAGGGCCTTTCACCAAGTTGTTGGAATTTTCTTCATATCAATTTGTTAATATAAATTGTTTAGAAGAAAATACTCTAGGATTAGTGTTAATACTCTAAATTGAACACTATTCTAGAAGTAAACAGTGATGGGGCAAGGATACTGATCTTTCATAGAAAGAAGAGCGGCACTTTTTAATACTACAGTAATACTAAAATGGTTAAAAGAGCTGCTAACGAATGTAGAAATGGGACGGTGAACTAATTTCTTTAGAAGGATGTATTCCTAATGAAGTGGGACCTCTGTTAGATTTGAGTGATTTACATTCATTTGGATTCATTATGTGCATATGCTTGCAAATCATATTCTAGAATGATGAAAGAAGATATTTGGCATGCTTGGCAGTCTGGTGAAATCCTGTCTGTCAGTGGTAATTTATGCAGACTTTAACACTGTTTTCTTTGAAGAATAAGCTGTTTAATGAATGGATCAATACAATTTCACAAAAGTAAACCATTCAATCAAAACTAATTATATGTTTGGGAGGCATGATAAAATCATTTTAATATGGGAAACTGTATGAAAAGAGATATTTTTTATGACCCCCCCCATGCAGTTTATGGCCGTAGACTCTGATGTGAAGACTTTCTTTAGTTGAATAAAATATAATCAAGGGAACGCTGCGTGTAACAGGGTCTTTGTTGTTGTTGCTAATAGGCTGTATTTCCCCTAGGTTACAGATTATCCTCTTCCTAACAGACATCTCTGACTTTGATTCCTGTGTAGTGGCGGGAATTGAAATTGCACTGACTTGCATTTGCATTCTGGTTCTGGATGGCTATTAGTACTGTGACCTTGGGAAAGTTACTAATTTCTGTAAGCCCCAGTTTCTCCATTTGTGAGAATCTACTTAATTCATTGGGGAGGGGGTTGTGAAGAATAAGTGAATAATACACACAGAGTCCTTAGCACAGTGCCTGGCACTTATGTCAGTGTTAACTCTGCAAATGGTTGCCATTAGTAAGATACATATTTTTAACTACTTGGTATTACATTTTCTTAGACTAAAACATGTAAGTCCAATAATTTTGCAACTTCACATCTTCCTGAAAATTGTCAACTGTCAGATTTCAACACTGAGATTTGTATGTTTTGTGTTTTCCAGATCACACAACCTGGTGGTCAAGAAATTGAATAAAAAAGTTTTTTGTTAACAATTATTTTGTATAATAATGAGTTGTCTTATTTTAACATTTTTAGAGTTTAATATTTGAAAAATCCTGAATGTCAGTATTTAAGATCCTATCAGTCAGGATCTTTAGTTCAACCTTTTGGTGGCTTCTTCTTGCCATTAGGATAAGAAGGCCAAACTTTTTAATATGGCCTCTAAGACCCTGACGAGCCCTTTTTCTCCTCTCTTACCTCTCTCTCACAGCACAGCTCTCTCTGTGCTGAATTTCTTCCAAGTGTTCCAACAGTAGCTCCTCTCCCCTGTGGGTAGTTTTCCCTGCATGCCTCCCAACCCCACAGCTGTCTTGCCCCACGTGTGTGTCCTGCCTCTTAGGACTTCAGGGCTCAGCTTGCCATTTCTCCATCGAGAAGGTGTTCAAGCTCTGTGGTCTTAAATTCTCCCTCTATGTGTTCTCACCGATCTTCATACTTTTCTATCAAGCATATACATTATCAGTATTGTGATCATTAGTACTACTAGTACTACCCCTTTGTCATTTTGTATTACTTGTTTAACTATCTTCCCTTCTAGAATGTATGCCCACATGAGGACAGTGCTGTGTCTCTCTTGCTCACTTTTATCTTACTGTGCTTTGCATTTGAATGTTGGAAACCTCTGAACTGGAGAAGAGTGGCAAGAGCCACTGGGGGACTCGGCACCTGTCGGGCAGCTGTTACGTGGGCAGATGTGCACACAGGTACCTTGTTGCCTGCCCTTGTATGAAGCAGGAACTTCCCTTTAAACACCTTCTCTGATTTCCCATTAGAGACCTTGCATTTGTAAAATGTTTTGTAATTCCAAAGATCTCTCAAATTTTTATTAATACAGAGCATTCAAACTTTGCTGGAAATAGGCAGATTTCTCTTCGTGTAGGTAAAATCCAGTTATGACTGGTTCAAGAACTAGTCAATATTTTGTTGCCGTGCAGTTTTGTTAAACTTGGTAACTTCCCAAAGTGAAATCCCTATAAAGATGATGTGGTATATACTTACAACGGCATATTTCTCAGCCATAAAAAAGAATGGAATCTTGCCACTTGTGACAACATGGATGGACCTAGAGGGTACTATGCTAAGTGAAATAAGTCAGAGAAAAATAAATACTGTATGATTTCACTTATATGTGGAATCTGAAAAAAAATGAACAAACATAACAAAACAGAAACAGAATTGTAGATACAGAGAACAAACCAGTGGTTATCGGAGGGGAGAGGGGTAGGGGTGTGGGTGAAATGGTAAAGAGGATTAAGAGGTACAAACTCTCAGCTGTAAAATAAGTCACAAAGATATAATGTACAGCATAGGGAATAGAGTCAATAATATTGTAATAACTTTGTATGGTGACAGATGATAAACCAGACTTATTGTGGTGATCATTTTGTAATGGGTAAAAATATCAAATCACTATGTTGTACATCTGAAACCAGTATAATATTTCAAGTCTTTATACTTCAATAAAAACCATAAGTCCCTCACCAGGGAGAAGTGGGTGAAGTCTTTGCGCCTCTGTTATGAATGTGTCTGTAGGAAGAGATGATGATTCTGGTGGTTGACAGATCCATCTTGAGCCTACTGTCTCTTGCCTACTCCCAGTTGGAGAATATGAGACGGATTTGTGTGCTGCACATGTGTGTAGTTGAAAGATTTGCAACGTATTTTCTCTCTTGAGAGTTGGAGAGAGAAGGGTGATGGCTGTATATGGTGCCCTTCATATAGCCTTTTGGCGAGAATATTGTATCTCTCTGTCAAAGGCATATTGCATGTCAAATTTTCATGGATATGATTTGTTATTTCCATGTACTGAATTTTCTTTAAGCAAAATAAGTCTGTTCTGGGTTTGGATGTTATTATATATGAGCAGAAGACAATTTCTAAAACATTACTATCTTATTAGAAATTAATCTTCAAGAATATAAAATATTTGGAACTTAACAGTCCACTGACTTTGTATACTGAAATAATTTGCTAAAAAATCCAATCTGTGAAGTTGGAACCATTTACTTCCTCACATGCATTTTAGTTTTATAAGCCTAGAAGATTCTGCTAAATATATGCTTTTACTTCTGGTTATTTTAAGTCAGCTAAATTTGATTATAATTTTTTCCGTCAGGTAACATTCTGAGAAGCAAATATTACAAATAGATTGTGAATGTAAATGAAAAACGTTACATAGACTTTCATCATTACTGAAAATATGCCCCTAAGTACATTTCCTTCTTTTTTATTATTTTTTTATGCTTTGATATTATGTTTTAAAATCATTTTATCATTTTCCTTCCAAATAATTCATCAAGATCCACATATATTAGTTTGAATTTGAATTTCTAGATGAGTTGCTAGATCATAAGTGTTAGAAAATGATTCCCTGAAATTAACTGAGCATTATGCTAGCATCATACTTACGCTGTGGTAAGAGATCTGAAATATGTTCTGTTTGCATTTTTGCGCAGATACTTTGCCCCGCAGACCTCCTCGCACCAAACGAAAAACAAAACAAAGGCTCTGGGAGCCTTGAGATGATCTTTGGCCAATAACAAAATGTTGACTGTTAAATACTAGTGTACCTCATTTAATGAATGGGTTCTCATTCCTTTTTTGAGAATAAAGTTCCATATAACATATTTAAAGTTTATTCAGGAGAATTTAATTTTTAAAATCTTTAGAATCATATGCGAAAGAAAAATATCTAATGTAAATAACCCGTGAATCGTTTCTGATTCACTGATTTATATAAATTTTAATAAACTCGCGTTTTCTGTTATTTTATGCAGGTGTACCAGGTTTTTAAGCCTGAGCTATAAAATGAAGACAAATTAGACATGAATTTATACTTTACAAAATAATTGTAAGTAGAAAGCATCAGAAGCACAGATTTCGGAAATCAGATATATTGAGTTTAAAATCTGACCCAGCTCTCTAAGCCTGAGCAAAATATAACTACTTTCACTCTTGAATGTCCATCCAAGAAATGAGGATAACACTTACCAAAAAGAGTAGACACATAAATATGTAAAGTTTGTTGTAGAATGTGAAACTTCATACATTTAACAAATTATCACTGGCCTCCTCGCGATAAACAGTTCCCCCGATACATTTAAAATAGAAAGTATATAAAAGAGAACACAAAATTTTTTGGCATTTGAAGAGACCTCAGAAAATATACCTTCCTCTAAAACATAAAGAAACTAGTTATCAGAGGAAGCATGCAACATGCTCATTTTTAGAATCTTGAACTTCTACACTGGTACTTATTTTCACTCTATATTATTTAGAACAGTTATATTTGCAAATTACTGTGATCAAATCTAGTCTAGTAAAAAGGTTGTCTTAATTTCATGGCCTCATGTTTCCACCAGCACCTGGCTCTCTATAAAAAATGTGTTTCTTGAGGAGTGAGAGTAATCTGTAAAGAATATTCTGAAATAAAATTGAGTAACACTATATAGAGAGGGCAGGCATTGAAATCTGCCAGCAGTAGATATTTTCCTCCCAGTTATTAGAAAATAGAACATCTCCCTAAATTTCTATTTTCCTTTGGGCCTGATCACCTTCCTTTCAACACTTGACTACTTTCTAATGGAAGATTTCCTTTTAAAGCCAGGAGGGATTAGTCTGTAATAATGATATTATTACCCAGTAAATGGAAAGCAAACCATAACGAAGTATAAAGAGCTGGTGGAATAGAGAGACCTCTTTCTTTTTCCTTTTCAGCATCCAGTATCTTATTTGGATCTAAAGTAGTAATTTATTGAAATATGCAGCTGAAGTTTTGTAATATGAGAGGGAATATAAGGATTTCATACTATAGACTCTTTTATTTTTTTTTCTTGCTTTTCTTTTTTTATTTCAATTTTGTGATTAAACTATTTGAGTAATATTCATCTTTTCATTTGGATCCCTCAAGTAATTAAAAAACATTTAAAGTGCTTTATTATAGAATACATGTTTTAAAATATGTACATATGTTTATATGTGTATATATTCATACATACAAATATATGTATGAAATAATGCAGGATTACATAGGGTAGAAAGTTTCCTATTGTTCCCTACTACCAAAAAAAAAATACGCTCAAAATCAGAAGAGCCACTATTTGGTACTACATCCTCTCAGAGATTTTTCAGTGTGTTTACCAGTTAGTTACTTGTTTGTCTGCAATTACCATTTTTAATTTACTAGTAAATTTTGGACTTATTTCCATGTCAGGAAAGCCTCATAAGCCTGTTTTGTTTTCCATTGTCTGTATGTTTCAATCTTAAAAACCTTTAAACAAATAAATTGGAAGCATTTATTAAATCATAAAATAAATATTTATTGAATACCTATCATTTGCCAAATAGGTACAGGGATGTTGATATAGCTCCTAACCTCAAAGACTTACATAGCAATTTTATGTGTGTCCATACACAAAAATAATATAAATATTGAAGAAACTTTCTAACTGAAAATTTAACAAGTTGTAATCAAGAGATGTCCAGTGAGTCTAGGGCCTCTATATTAGTCTCTGAGGCACTTTTCACTCCCAGATACTTAATGTGAATTTTATGTCTATCACAAAACCTGAAGCCCAGTAAATACCAGCTTATTGATTTGAATATAACAAACAATATCCTGGTGAGATATTTCATGTTCATATATCATCTGCTATAATATAGATTACTGATGATGTTTTCCTTATTAAATAGCTGGTTTTGTTATTAACAGCTTCGTTTTGATTAGCTTCTCTTTCTCCTCTCTCCAGTTATTCCTAGCTCAAAATAATTACTGAAACATAATTTAGCCTGGCAGTTGATTGTGAAGAATTCAAAGCCCAGAAGGTATTTGTGTCTGTCTACTGTTCATGAAACTTACGACTATACATGTAACACTGGCCACTGCCCTGGGATAAGATGAAATGCCTGCATGTAGCCTGACATCCATGCCCCATTTTGGATACTTCCACACTTGAAAATACAATGTTAGATATTAAAAAGCCAGTGAATAATAATATGGGAAATGATGGCATGGCATTCAGTGGAATATGATGGTGCCATTTTACCACAATCATGAAGCTCTTACAAGTATGGCGAATGTTCACTATATATAACACAGAATAATCTTATATGTATTCTGTGTATAAGTAGTCATACCAGGACAGTTACACAAAGGCCGGAGCAAGAGAAGGCGGGCTGTTTTAAGGGATTGAAAGTGGTTCTGAATGGAAGACAAGCGTAGAGGTTGAGTTGGGCAGTGTGGCAGGAATGACCCTGCAGAGATAAGCAGGAGGTGGTTTATAAAGAGTTTTGTTTGTGCCATCCTAAACATACATTTGTTCTCTCTTCCTAGAATGTTCTTCCTCTGTCTCTCCTGTGGCTGCTTCACCTCTTCTCAGACTATGGGTTAACACACCCCTTCATAAAGGGCCTTCCCCAAACCTACCCCAAATTCCTCACCCTCATCCAAACACACACACACACACACACACACACACACACATACATACATCCCACCACTGTTGGTAATTATTGTGAATTTCTTAACTGCTTGTTTCCCTAATAGAATGTAAATTCCATGGGAGCAGAGATTATCCATATTTACAGATTGATGGCTGTTACATATGGAGCATTCAGTAAATATTTCTGAATGAATGAATCAGGAGTTCCAGCTCTCTCCCCAGCACGATTCCTTGCTCACTGAGTCTTTCTCCTTTATGGATTTGGAATATACTTATACCTTGGGTTCTGGTCTCAGCTGACATGATGCAAAAGATTACATAATATGGCTACAAGTGTGATAATATGTCTTGATAGCCCCTCTGAGATTGTGGTTATGTGTAACCACGGTACAGAGGTCATCTGACGGGCCCAGGCGACATAGTTCTTAGATGGCAGAGCCAGGATGAGAACCCAGGACTCTGGCTCCAGGACTGTTCATATTTTCACTGCACAGTGCTGCCTGGAAAGGGATCATGATGAAAGGTCATGGCTCCCCAGGGTCAGGAATGGGGCCACCCTGCCCCTCTGGGATGTAGGGCCCAGCCTGGTGGTCAGGACAGCCAGTCAAGGACTGAGGGGTGTGGGGGGAGGCTGGCCCTCTCTGGTGTTTCCCATCATGGCGTCTGGGAGGGATGTTCAGTAAAAAGCAGGACTTTGTAACATGGTATATAATCCATGAGGTAAAATACTAAAGTAGCTGTTCAAACCGTAAATCTCAATAGGGTTCATGTGGGAAGTTTTGATACTGGAACTTCCAGAGGACATTTGTAAATGGTAGTCTATATTTAATACTTAAAACTTTTGAATCCCTCAAAAAGAAGGGTTCTTAGATGTCTAACAGGGAAGAAAAATACCACCAACTTCTATAAATTGAGCTGTCCTTTATACGCAGAAGTAAGGCTTAGAGAGAACGCCATCCCTTTTGTAAGGTACTTATGTTATAAGGAAAAGTTTAGAAAGTTAATGAAAAGACTAAAATTGCTTTAAAATTATTCAAAGTTTATTAGAGTATACTAAGTTTTCAGCTAATCAAAAATAAATTTTACTTCATGGAATACATTCAGGTGAGCTATGGTGTGATTTCTAAATGAATTAAAAATACTGTTTAGTACCTACAGTGTTTTCTAAGGAGGTAGTTTTATGGGAACCTGTTTCCAGGGACTTAGATGTTTCTGTCCCTATATTATTTAGGTTGAAAAATACCAAGTTCATGGTATGAAAGTTGTGTTTGTTTTTTTATAGTTTAATGAAACTTTCCACCCACTTAGTTAACTATGGAAGGAAAATAATCTCTTTACTATTTTTTGCAATTAAATTCAAGTAAGGCTTCAATTATTTTTCTCAAGTCTTTGTTAGTGAGAGGTGCTTCGTTATACAACTTGAGGGTAATTTAGATGTATACAGAATGGCTGGATATAAATTTTTCTCAAATTGCCTTGAACTCTTAACAGATAAAATGAAGAAACTCTGCCCCAGGGAAAACATAAGCATTTCAAGTTTTATTACTCATAAGTACTAACATATGAAGTTTTAGTCTCTGTTTATATATGTAATTTATTTTATGTGCTGCTTTATATTTATGTGACGTATCGTGAAATATTGCATATGATATGTTCAGTACAAGTTTGGCGTTGAGATTGTTCCAGAGAGCTGAGAGTTTGCTTAAAATTCAACACTGTTTTGTTTTAGGCATTTGAAATAGAAGACTGTTGAAAATAAATTGCCCGTTTTCCTGTCTTCTTAAATAGATTGCACTGAGCAAAAACCTTTCCTTGATGAATGATCAAACGATGGTTTATTTTCAGCTCCTTGGGAGCTTCGTTGCTTTCCTGAGGGTAAGATGCCCTATCCTTGTACGACTGTCACTTTGGCCTGCTCGTAAGTCCTCTGAAGGCAAGATTAACATTGCGATGGACACCTAGCGTGGCACATGGTCAGTCATTTTAGTTGAATAGATAAAACTGTTATGCCAAAATACGCTGCCCTGAGTACCAACTGATATATTTAGTGTACTCTGCCATCAAGATAAATGACCTCAGATTGCTGTTGCTGCTTCCTGTTTGGGGGCTGTAATCTTGTCTAGCTCATCCTAAATACCTTTTTCCTTTTGTCGTGAGTCTGGAAAATTTAACTGAGTGTGCTTCAGTATTCCGCACCGTGAGAACAAACACGCTCTAAGAGCCTGACCCTCACTGTGCAGGAGCGCTTTTTGTTTGTTTGTTTGTTTTTGCGGTACGCAGGCCTCTCACTGTTGTGGCCTCTCCCGTTGCGGAGCACAGGCTCCGGATGCACAGGCTCAGCGGCCATGGCTCACGGGCCCAACTGCTCCACGGCATGCGGGATCCTCCCGGACTGGGGCACGAACCCGCGTCCCCTGCATCGGCAGGCGGACTCCCAACCACTGCGTCACCAGGGAAGCCCCCAGCAGGAGCGCTTTTGGCATGTAGATTTGGGGTCCTCTGCCTTAATCACGGAGGTCTGCTTTTCTTAACTTTTCTGCCATTTGCTTCCGTCCTTTTATTTTGAGAAACAGATCTTTGAGGGTGGGGATAACGCTTGTGGCACAGTTCTCATCCCATGGCTCCCTGTTGCCATATGCTCCTCACCTTGGTGGGACCTTTAACTGATGCCAAGTTTCCAAAACTTGGGAAGTGAGGTCTCACCTGGGTGGCTTATCACCCTTCCGTGCCCCCCTTTTCCACCCAGCACCCCCCATGTGGTGGAAGAGGAATGCCCATCCCAGAGGGTTTAGGTGTATATCCCAAACCACCAGCCACAAGAATAAAAATTTTTGAAGCCTTACATTTTATCTTAAAAAATTAATGCCAATTTAGAATCTATACATAGTACATTCACACTTATTTTAATGTAAAGCAATATTTTCAATAAGTTGTAGAAAAACATTGCATCTACACACACACACGTGTATACATTTAAGTATCTTGTTTGTTTTTAAGTATTACACCCCGGACCCCTCATGCCCCGCCAGTGCACGTGCGCACATGGCGCGCGCGCGCGCACACACACACACACACACACACAGAGTCACACTGGTTATCTATCACATTGAAGACTTTGAGGATGAGAGAGAGGTTTATTTTCAACCCACCAAATCCTAGCTCTCTCTTTTTCCCCTACATTCTGCTTGCAAACTGAACAATTCCTTATTTAGCTGTTCTTTTTTTTTCCCTCCTGTGCCTTTATCAGCTTAAGGAAACCAAATTATATTTTCAGCATTCTTTCTAGAGATCTTCTTGGCCAAATCAACAAGGTCGTTAGGTACATTTTTATCTCCCACTTTATGGCAGGCAAAGACGTGGTCGGCTATTTTGCCACAATGGGCCACTGCTTTTCCCATCGTTAATCACCTCTTTATTATTTCCCCGGCTTCTGTCTACCACCCAGCCTGAAAACTGACTCCACATGTTTCCAGTTTTGATTATGAGCTTTTATTATGCAGTTTTATTATGGCAGCCCTCTGCTTTCAGTACAGCTTCTGTATCAGTTTTCTATTTCTGCTGAGTCAACCTCCCCAAGTTTCGTGGCTAAAGCAATAGCTATTTGCTCACGATTCTGCATTTTGGGTGGGCTTGGCTGGGCAGTTGTCTGGTATTAGCTGGGCCCACTCAGGCGGCTGTGGTCATCTGATGCCTCGTCTGACTGGGGCTGGAGAGCTTAAGATGACCTCGCCTGTGTGTGGGCGCCCTTGGTACTGGATACGAGGCAGGCCCTTCTCCCCAGGGGGGTCTCATTATCCTGTAACCTGTCCTAGGCTTCCTCATCTGGCAGCAGGAGTGCTCGAAGAGAGGGAAGGGGAAGGCTACCAGGCCCCTTGAAGCCCCAGCTCTGGAACACACACAGTGTCATTTTGCTGTGTTCTGATGGTCAAAATAAGTCACAAGGCCAGCCAGACTCGAGGCGTGGGGAAATAGACCCCATCACTTAATGGGAAGAGCTGCAAAATACTGTGGTTGTGTTTTACCAATCCCCTGCCTCTTCCTGCTCCATGACATACCTCCAGAGCGCTCTGGCTGAGGGGCAAAACTTACGCAACACTGTTGATCTTCTAAACCTGGGAAAAGACTGCCAGGGCCTCAGTGCGATCATTGGCATGTTTTCAGCATTTAAAACCCAAGAGATTTTCTCATTCAACTGAATCTTGAATTCTTTTTTCTCTTTAGCAAAACTGAAGCCCTGGTAATACCAGGCTTGCAGCTGCAAGTTCCCAGGGAGCTGGTGCTAAGTAGGGGGTGTCTTCCCCATTTTGTCACCGTCCCCACCACTGCCCCTTCTAGTTTAGATGACCCACCCAGCTTCCAAGGCATTTGAGCCTGTGACAGCTCACCATCAACCAGGGCTGTATCAGAATCACCTGTGAAACTTTCAAAACTGCAGATTCCAGGGCACAACCCTTTGAATTAGATTCGCTGGGAAGGAGAGCCGGGGTATATGTGCATTCACACAGCTTCACAGGTGATCCTCATGTCCCCCCATCGTTAAGAAACACTGATTCAAGATAAGGTTCCCACATATTTGAATAATGTTGAATAATTGAGATATGACTGTACTTATTTCTCTACTGAAACAATGCCATGTGCTTTCACATTTATTTCATTTTTCCTCATAACTTCTCTGATGAAGCTGAGACAGGAAAATTAATTTGTGAATTGCTGGGAAACTTAATGTTGTCTAACTTCTCCATATTAAAAAAAGAAGCAGTCAGAGAACTTCAGCATTTATTGCAGCTTCAGGGATATTCCACTTACAGGAAACTCAAATAGAAACAATAAATATTGGTGGTGGTCCTTTTACTAGCACCTGAATGTCTATGTATTGAAAGATATCTTTATAAACACAGACTTAGAAAACGAACTTATGGTTACCTGATGGGGAGGGATAGCTAGGGAGTTTGGGATGGACGTGTACACACGGCTGTATTTAAAATAAATAACCGGAGTTTGGGATGGACGTGTACACACGGCTGTGTTTAAAATAAATAACCAGAGTTTGGGATGGACGTGTACACATGGCTGTATTTAAAATAAATAACCGGAGTTTGGGATGGACGTGTACACACTGCTGTATTTAAAATAAATAACCGGAGTTTGGGATGGACGTGTACACACTATTTTATTTTAAAATAAATAACCAACAAGGATCTACTGTTTAAAAAAAAATGGAGAGGGGACACGAGAATGATATAGATGGAATAAAAAGATGGGAGAGAGTTGTGAACGTTAACAGCCACTGAAGATGCTATGGCGATAGTACCATTCACCTTGAAATTAAGGTAAAGCCTTAAATTACGTTAAAGGGTGAGGAGGCACACAGAATGTATCTTCCCTCTTCAGTGTGTCTCAGAAGGCACCTTCTTTTATGGTTTTTTATTTTAGTAAAATACTTCTACTTTACCATAATAAAATTTTATAGTGTTTCAGATGTGGTCAGTGTTTGAGGTTCTTTAAAAAAAAAAAAAACATGTTTTAAGGTCAGCTTTTGTTTTCCTTGACCTGCCTTCTCAGTTTTGTCAGCCCTGTCTTCTGTGTGTCATACATACCCATAGAGTCATAAGCAGGTGCTGGGCTAGATTCTGGGGACACTGGCCAGGCATGCCTACCCTCAGTGAGCATGAGGGGACCAGGAAGTTACAGTGTGTTGTAAATCCTGGAAGAGAGACTCCTGCCAGCTGCTCTAGAAGTCAACAGGAAAAACACAATGTAAAGCTCGCTGATAGCAAACATTTCAGAAACACATTAGTTCCCTAGAATGAATTCACTGAAGTCTGAACCTTAAAAGGGGGTAAGCACGGTACTGTCTTTCCTGTTTCACACTTTAAGGTGTTCATAGAAAATCTGAATTGATAATATGACCTGAAAAGAGTTATAAATTGGCTTCTTTGAAACTTCTACCAAAGCCTGTCTCTTCTGATTGAACTTTCTCTGTTAATATTTGGTAAGTGCATCTTACTTGTCCAGATCTTGAAAGCTGTGTGCATTCAGTATATTTGGCTAACCAGATACTTTTCAGGCCTTAGAAATATTGCCCCAAATTGCAAGTTTAGTACTCTCTGTTTAAACCAAGAACCTGGTATTATGATTAACTTTGTATTTAGAAAATTATTCACCGTCTTAATGTGTGAATTTCTTATACTTCCCCCAAGGTTTTCTACCATTTTATTAATTATGATGATTTATTATTTTTAAAATTCTCACATAGGCTAAAGGAGACATTTGACCTTTTATATTTAAGTACTGGACATAATACTTATTAGTATATGGTTTGTCAACATCCTGCTAAATTTGGATCAGGGCCATGAAATTCTCTTATCTCTTTGGGGAGAAGTCTCTGCTTTACTTGTACCAACAATTCAGTGGATGGACATGTTTAAATAAAATATTATCAAGGCCAAAGACAATATTTGTACAAATTATACAACACACTATTAAAAGATTTTCTAAAATTAAGAAAAGCTTGATTTTTTTCTTACATATTATTATAGCTCACTTTAAATGTATAACTCCCCGACTGTGAATCACAGTAAGAAGTAGAACAGAAAACCATTTATGTTAGCTATTTCATGTATTGTTACATATCGTGGTTTTGAGAAATAGATTTTGTAAGCCTTGGGATCTAATGAGAGGCCCTGTTTGGTTTATAAATACGTGTGGGATATTATTTAGGTCTTTAGAAATAAAAGCAGAGAATGATTTCCTTGTGTTATCAGTTCCTCTATGGGAAAGCTTATTAAAATGTAGAAAATATAATACTATATAATTTAGCAACATAATATACAGTGTGGGTTGAGAGACAATTACAGTGTTTTATTTCCCTATATTTTCCATTTTAACTGAATGCATTTTTAACAACAATTGGTTTCTGGCCGTAACATTATTTTAGCTGTTTCATAAAGCTTTAGAGCAAATTACTGTGTGTACCAGATAAAATAAATTCCTGACTTCGCTCTTAAAAGTTGTATTACGAGCAGGCATAATTTTTTACTTTTATAGGGAAGCATGTCTTTTATAACAATTTTTTTTGTGTGCTGTCAAAATCTTAGTTCAAGATTGTTGTTCCTAACAGTACTTTAGTGGTTTCCTCTGTATTTAAGGTTTAGTTTTATGGAGCAAGTCAGGCTTCTTCCTATTTGGTTCATAGTAAGGTGATATATACAGTACTGAATTCTGGGGTCACACATCACCAAGTAAACAGCATCTGCTTGAATGGGACCTTGTTGTGTTTTCCATTCACACAGTGCCTGTAGTGTACTGTCTCCCCAGATAATCCTACCTTGTCCTCTTTTCAGGTGATTCTGGCCTTACTCTTTGACCCTTCTAAATACCCTGCCTGCCTCTCTCCCCAAACTTTTGAATTCTTCTTATAGTCTGACACTTCTTACCTAACCTCAGATCCCACTGGGTCTTGTTTTCACCTGAGAATGTTACAGTTTCACCCCAAGATTTTTTTCCATACTGAAGACACTAGAGAACACACTAACAAAATTTTTCCTCCAATTTAATTGTCAACGTTTTGCATATTTACTGCTATTCCTTTTTTTTTTTTTTTTTTTTTAAAGGAATGTGTAATTGAAGGGCTCCTAATCACATTTCCTTTCTTCTTTCCCGGATGTTACTACTCAACTGGTGTGCCCTTTCCTAGCACATATTTTATACTTGTATCACAGTCCTGTATAGCCACCAACAATAGGAACTGTTGCATTACATGTTCATAATTTGGCATATGTAAAAGGTAATGATTTTAAAAATTGGGGCATTGTGTTACAGGTGAACTTTTTAAGACTTCTTAAAAGAGCCGTTTTAGGTTCACAGCAAAACTAAAAGGAAGGTGCAGAGATTTCCCACATACCCTCTTCTTCTTTACATGCATAGTTTTCCCTATTATCGACAATCCCCCACCAGAGTGGTACATTGGTTACCAAGGAGGAACCTACACTGACATCATTATCACCCAAAGTTGGTAGTTTACATTAGGGTTCCCTCTTGTTGTTGTATAATCTGTGAGTTTGGACAGAGTTATAATGACGGGTATGGATCATCATAGTATTGTACAGAGTATTTTCACTGCCCTAAAAATCCTCTTTGTCCCACTACTATCAACCCGCCCCCATCAGCCCCCAGCAACCACTGATCTTTTTCCTGTTTCCATAGTTTCACCTTTCCCAGAATGTCATAGTTGGAATCATACAGTATGTTGCCTTTTCAGACTGGCTTCTTTCACTTAATAATATGCATTCCTAAGCTTCCTCCATGTCTTTCCATGGCTTGAGAGCTCATTTCTTTTTAGTGCTGGATAATATTCTTGTTTGGATATACCACTGTTTATTCACCTACTGAAGGACATGTTGGTTGCTTCCAAGTTTTGGCAATTATGAATAAAGCTGCTGTAAACATTCTTGTGCAGCTTTTTCTGTGGATATAAGTTTTCAACTCATTTGGGTGAATATTAAAAAGCGTGATTGCTGGATCGCGTGCTTAGAGGAGTTTAGTTTTGTAAGAAACTGCCAGACTGTCTTCCAGAGTTGCTGTGCCCTTTTGCTTTCCCACCAGCAATGAATGAGAGTTCCTGTTGCTCCACATCCTTGCCAGCATTTGGTGTTGTCAGTGTTTTGGATTTTGGCCTTTCTAATAGTTGTGTAGTTTATCTCATTGTTTTAATTTGCATTTTCCTGATGACATATCATGTGCAAGTGAAATTTTTTCAATAATATGATTACATTGCTTGGCATTTAAATTTCTTATTGCATTTTAAATATGAAAAATGGTTTGTGAATATAGGTTTTTAGCCTCAGCAGTATCCTTTATCCTTTAAGTATTTTTGTTCTTAAAGCTCTGTTATAGTTGGTAACCAATAGCATGTCTTCTGTATATTTAAATGAAATAATGTACACCTAAGACTTGATTATCTCATTGTAATCACTATAAGACGCATAGAGGATACAAGATATGTACCTGTCAGTCCAAAGAGTGTACTTTTTTGTACAGTTGAGTTTTTTAATTCTTATCTACAAAGATTGTCTTATTATAAGTTAAACTGGAAAACGCGGGATTTTTCCTGTAATTGGGAAGAGAGGAAAGCCTCAATTTCACAAAAGTAAAACTAAAGAGATAAATGGAGAAAGAAAAAAAGCAAAGGGCAAGAAGACTTCTAAAACTACAAGAACAGTATATTTTTCAAATATACTCTACAGGTACGTTTACCAAATTAATATCCTGAAAATAGTGCACTTACAATGGAAATGCCCATCTTTTGAATCCTGCAGGTGAGCCACTGTAGCTGCGCACTGTAGAATCATGGCACAGCCCTGCCATCTTTATTTTCATATACAGGTGGACGAGGTTCTCTCTGCAGTGAGCTCTTTTTCACCTGGGGCTCTGCCCTTTCTGAAGGATCTGGCCAGGACCCTCACTACTGTTAATTGCAAGTTGGATGGCTTCAAAGACCTGGGGGTGAGGGTGTGGCCGGGAGAGGCTTTCCTTGAATCTTAGGAAGAACCAAGTGTAATGCTTTGGTAGATAAAAGTGGAAATCTTAGATGAAAGCTAGACCTGGAAATTGAACATTGAATCAGTTGATGTTTTTAAAGTATTGACCTGTAACATAGCTTAGTTATGATCTTGGCCAAGCAAAGCTTTCTCATGTAAGCCAGCATGCTGTAGGGTGCCTGCAAAGGCAATGCCTGTGAGTTCACATGTCCCTTTCCAACTCACTTGCCAGGGTTATATGCCACCCAAGTCCCCTGCCTGAGGATGGCGGAGCTTCAGGAGAGCCAGAGAAACTCCACTTTCTCATCCGAGTCTCCTACAAGCCCCGTGACTACAGAATGCATATCAGTTTTCAGCTATCCCTACTAGTCCTTCTAAAAAGTATTTGGGCAAGACAGCGACTAAATGACATGCATTGTTAAGAAATAGGTTTATTTAGTTCCAAATAAATGACTGTTTAATGTTCTCCTACTTATAGCTAGGCATTTTGTCATTTTCTATCTGGTTTTATATGTTGAAATTGGGGCTGATGCTTGATATGTTTTTATGTGAAGTTGTGATGTGATACAAATACACATTTTGAGGAGTAAAATTGGTGTAATTTAAAATTTAGAAGAGTGTCTATCTAAGGCTGATGCAGCCTTGCAGTACTTTATCATTTTGTCCTAATGTATGGGACCTTTATTTACTTGCCTAATATTCTGAGAAAAAGTAAAGGAAACTACTGTAGCATATAAGTTATTTTCTGAAGCCGTTTTCTCCTTTCAGCTTATTAGAATTTGCAAATGAGACAAGAATAAAAATGAATGCGTCTGGCAGAGGCAGAGGTGGTAGCAGCTGAGAATTCTTGGGTAGTCTCAGGAAGGAATCTGGACATAGAAAATGACTTACCAGAAATGCAGTGTAGGTGGCAGGATTTTTAGGGGTGTGTTCATATTCTGATTGTGTTTCTGGCTACAAAGTAGTTCATAGGATGTGGGTAACCAGTTGCCTGGATGTTCTTTGCACCACCTGTAAAATACTGCTTGCACTAAATTGCAGAATTTAGACATTGAGAAATCAGCTGTTTAGAGTAAAAACATCCTTTTGAGAAAACAGCATCCCCAGTTCATATAGGAGATGTTTCTGTCGCTGTTAAATTCTTAGAGATTACTCCAAGTTACGGACCCAGTTTACCTCAACTTTTCTCAAGATGCAATCATTTTTAGCACTTTATGCATTCAGGTGATTTTGTTTTTTTCTTTACAGTGGGACACATTGATAGCTCTTCCAAGTGCCATCCTGCCCTCCTCTACAGAGCAGTGTTACCACGTTAGTTCCAGTAAGTTAGCATTCAGTCAGTGGTGTGTCTAAACGTGTGACCGTAAAAATTTTTTTGAACTATACAATTGAAAATGTACAATTGTGATTTTTTTTCTTGTTCATGGTGACATCTATTGACACCTGATATATAAATAAGGAATAATTTCAGCTGTGAGCAACTGAAAACTCAAGCCACAGTGGCTTAATCAAACAGAGGTCTCTTTTTCTCCTATCTAGACTGCCCAGGGAAGGGTAGGGAGCCTTACAACGTAATCCGATCTGAGGATCTTTCTGACTTTCTGTTCAGCCCTCCTTTTGGTTGTCCTGCTTTCATCCTCATGCTTGTTGCCTCATGGTGACAAAGTGGCTGCCACACCTCCAGGATCCTCCTAGGAATGAAGAAGGTAAAAGGCAAGGAACAAAAGGCACAAACTAGTCAAATCTGCTCCCTTTTAAAGAGCTTTCCTGGGAGCTCCCACTGGCAGCTTCTGCTGCTTATATTTCATTGTCCAGAGCTAGGTCTCTGCCATCTGTAGCTGAAGCAGAGGTTGGGATATGTAGTTTCTTAGCTGGGAACTGCTGCTCTGCATGTAACAGGGGTTGTGTTGCTAAAGAAAAAGGAGGGTAGATTAGACAGGCAGGTAGAAGGACCCCCACCCCACACACTCACCTATGTGCAGAAGTGCCATGGCAGACAGGCCAAGACAAAACCCCGGGAAATGGCATGTAGAACAGAACTACATTTTTTGTCATTGATTTAGGAATAAGACAAAGCTCTAAAGAACAATAGAATAAAAAGAAGTTAACATGCTATAGTCTTTTCTTTTGAAATGGACCACAGGGAGTTCTTGAATTCCAGCAATTTGTAGTGTCATAGAGATGCTACAGACCCAGTATTAAGGGAGCCTGGGGTCTGCTGCTGAGTCTGCCCTTGTCTGACTTTGTTATGCTCAACAAGCTGCTTCATTCTTCTTGGCATAAGGGTTTCTTCCCCTGGCCTCTAAAATGAGGGAGTGAAACGAATCACTTTGATCCCTCCAAGGTAAAAGATATTTTGATTGTCCAAGTCTGTTGCCGACAATTTACTCAGTTTGACTCCAAATCTAGCTCACTTTTACATCCCTGCATGTGAGGTTGATTAAGTATATATAGTCCTGTTGGTCATTTTTAGGAAACATTACCATCAGGTTACTTATTAAGGCTTTCGTTTGTATGGGAAGGAAAGCCGAGGTGTGCCGTTTGTCCAGAATGTCACCCGTTTAAGACTCATCTGTGGCTCAGACCTGTGCCCACACAAGGGAGTGGCCCTGTGAATTTTGGCGTTAGAGTTGAATTTTCTTTTTTGGACGCTCATGTTCAGAGCTGTGGAGAGAGGAGCCGGCGGCCTCGATGCCATGTGAGTGACGGGGACTTATTCGCAGATGCTCATCATTCTGGTTTCAGGTGTGCAGACACCAGTCACGTTGACATCCCAGAGCAGAACTGCCCCCCTCCCTGGTCCCTCTGTACCCTGTCTGCTCCTCCAGCAGAGAGCTCCTTTGGCTCACCTGTGTATCGGAAAAAGGCAGATGATTAAACTGATGACAGTAGCTCTGTCTTTAGGGGCAAAATGTGCCAGGAAGCAGCTCAAGGAGACAGAGGTGGCATCACTGATGGGAAACCACGTGGAGGCTTTTGGAAAGTGCCTAGCAATGCTTCGGTCAGCCTTTGAGGCTGCAGGGGGTCCTGGACCCTGAGAACAGCACAGGTTCGTGGAGAAGGCAGGTGGGACGGGAGGGGTGTGTGCAGCTGAGGTGCAGCAGGGGGACCCCCGTGGAAAGTCTGGCCACAGAGGTTTGCATGATTTGCCAAGATAAAATAGTGCATCTGTCTGTCTTGCCTTTCTCTTTTTCTCTCCCTTCCTTCCCCTCTCTTTTTCCATCTGTCTCTTTCTGGCTTTAATTTAGTATTTTATTCTAAACAAATACATCTTTGTGTTCCACTGAAAATCGGGGAGAGACATTTTGGTCTCTTAAGGCATTTGCCCTTGAATAAGGCAAAAAAAAACCCCTAGGATTTCAGATAGAAATCTGAGCAACCTGAGGTTTCTGTATGGAATATAAGCAGAGTTGCAATGAATAATTAAACAAGTTATAGCTAATAAAATATACAGCACATTGCTTCAAACTAAAACATTCTAACTCTGCCTTTGGGATGAATGCTTTTCATTATTTTTTAATTGTTGCCAGGGTTCGACCTTGAAGATCTTTGCTGGCAGATAATTTGTTATGGTAAGAATGAGATCACTAAGCGTTTTAGCACAAGCCGCCTGATGCATACGGTTTCTTCCTATTATGTAACGGTGATGTGATAAATCTGTTTTCCTGGGGATTTGTTCTTTCATTTCGGTGGTAGCTTCTTTCTCGGGTCCTGTCTTTGGCCATCTGAGTGTTGCTCTCCTATAGGAGGATCTCCGTGGTTCCAGTGCAGCTCCCTGAATCCAAGTCGTATTAGTGCTTAGAGACCTGCTAACCTCTGCCGGGCCCATGGACAAACAGAGGCATGATCCTCCACTTTGATAAAACAGACACGGGAAGATATAGGTTCTCCTTTCTACCCTCAAGATCATGTCGTCCTGGGAGATCATTCCTCCAGGAACAGGGTGTACAGACTTTGCCCTGATGGCCTTTGGGTCTACCTTTGCAGTTACTCTAAGACCTATGATTGCACAGTGGTTACCAATCTTCCTAGTTCCCAGTATTTTTACAAATGACTTTGAAAAGAAGCAGTACTATGCCATTAAATGTTTTATTAAATTAATTCACAGTTCTCCATTTACATGGCGTCTTATGAAGAACAGATAATAGAACATTTTGGCTGCAGAATTGACAAAAGCATAGGGAAAATCTGTAGTTTTCACCAAATAGAATAAGAAAAACATGTTGTATACAGTTGGGGGAATTACATTTAGCAAATATAGTTTCTTGTTTGTTTAGAATGTGTACTGAATTTTAGGCTTGAGGAGTAAGTTCAAAACCACGTGGTGTTGAAGTGCAAAATATTAGTAAGTTTTATGTAAACCATTTGGATTAAAAAAAAAAACCTCATTCAGTTGATGGGGCCATACGGTATGTCTTTATTTGTCAGTAACATTTAGAAAAAAAGGTTGATTTAGGAACAAGACAATATTCTCATGATACTTCCTTACTGACACAGAGAATCCAATGTGCTTTTAAATAAAAAGATGTATACTGTATATGAACATATATATATAAGAAAAAGAAAATTACTAGCAAGTGATCACATACTGATGTGAAAAATTTTAGCTTCTATTATTACAGGTAGAAATTATTTGTTTTTATAGTCTTAATATTTTGGATGATAGGAAATATGCATTGTTTATCATACGTGATCATTTGAATTCTATTTTGAATATGTAGAACAGTAGATGCCAAGTGTAGTCTACATAATATGTATTGCTTTTCCTTCCCAGAAATTGCCAATGAATCGTGGTTCTTAAAAGACAACAAAACCCCCTATCATTTACTAAGTGTGTAGTTCCTTATTGCTGTCATCCAGCTTTAAAAGGTGCTTATTTATAGAGCCTGGGAAATCAAACTGTGTCCTTGGATTATGGTGTTAAAGTTGTAAACTTAGTCCCTTTGCACCGGTGATGTTCGTTTACATTTTGGTATGGTAAATCCCTAGTCAAACAGCTGTTGTTTAACATTTATAAAACTTCAAAAAATTGTGACAAAGCTGTCATGTTTAATTTCAGACACACAAAATATAGAAAACCCATAATTGTTAACCAAAGGCTCGAGTATGAAATTATCCTAAAGGTAACAAAGATCTACTAGATTTTTCGGCTACTGTACACTGGAGCATAACAAAATTATAACTACATTGTCTTGATTTACATGAAGGTAAAATGCCTCTTAATACAGTAGATTTATCTCCACTCTGATTGCCTAAGGCTTGGATTTCTCAGCTCAGAAAGGAAAACGCTGGAAAATCATTGAAAATTGCTACTTTAGTTCATATTATTATAGCCACTTTTTATACAATATAATGAAACATGCAGCATGACGATATTTCATGCTACCCTACACGTTATCATACATTAAAATAATCAAGTTGTGACTCTCTTAACTCTTGTCACAGATTAATTTTGAGAATATTCTGAGTATTTGCTTATTATCTAATTTATAGGCCTTCTTATTTACACTTTGGGTAAATGATCTTCATCTTGTGGTGACACACTGGATTTGAAAATATTACCTCTGAGGAAATTGAGACTTTAACCATTTACATTTTTTTTAAGGAATGGGTGGGGAGCAGGTCTTTTTTTTGGGGGAGAGAAGGAGTAATACTGTTTCACTGCTTTATGTGTAGTCCTACTTTACTTATAAGATCCTAACTACATCCTTCTTTTAATATTACTTACAGGCTCTTACTTTACTCTTTTCTCCAAAACAGATCTCTTGATTGACAATAAGAGGTTAGAACCTATAAACAGATTATGGTTTTAAAACTCTACTAAACCAATTACTGCCATTCATAGCCTATTTTTATAATTTTACAAAAGATTTATGAAAAATTTTATAAAATATTTTATAAAAGAAATTATGTTATAATTTAGAATAAGAAAACTAGAGTAGCCTATTTAACGTATAATGTCATGGAAATTATGGACATTAGTTTTATATGCTATAAAATACATAATGATTGCATCTATGTAATATGTATTTTTATACCTTAATACACTTCTCACTGATTGAGCTGCCTCAGATACTGAGATTGGGTGATGTTGGAGTTGGAAAAATTTGTCGTTTTTTTTTTTTTTCCTCCAGATTTGTCTTTTGATCTTGGCTTGAGTACTGGTTAGTTTTGTGAGTTTGGACAACTTCACTTCTAGACGCTGTTGTTTCTATGCAGTGAATAAAATAGTAGGGTCTTTTGTGAAGATTAAAAATATAGACATATCTCATTTTACTGCACTTCACAGATACTGTGTTTTTTTACAAATTGAAGGTTTGTGGCAACTCCGCATCGAGCAAGTCTTTTGGCACCATTTTTCCAACAGCATTTCCTCACTTCATGTTTCTAGGTCACATCTTGATAATTCTCACAATATTTCCAACTTTCTCATTATTATATTTGTTGTGGTGATTTGTGATCAGTGATCTTTTTTTTTTTTTTTTTTGTGGTACGCGGGCCTCTCACTGTTGTGGCCTCTCCCGTTGCGGAGCACAGGCTCCGGACGCACAGGCTCAGCGGCCATGGCTTATGGGCCCAGCCGCTCCGCGGCATGTGGGATCTTCCCGGACCGGGGCACGAACCCGTGTCCCCTGCATCGGCAGGCAGACTCTCAACCACTGCGCCACCAGGGAAGCCCGTGATCAGTGATCTTTGATGTTACTTTTGATATTATAATTATTTTGGGGCATCATGAACCACACCCATATAAGATGGTGAACTTAATCAATAAATCTCCACCAACTGGCCATTCCCCCATCTTTCCCCTTCTCAGGCCTCCCTATACCCTGAGACACAACAATATTGCATTTAGGCCAATTAATAATCCTGCAGTGGCCTCTTAGCGTTCAAGTGAAAGGAAGAGTCACGTCTCTCACTTTAAATCAAAAGCTAGAGGGCTTCCCTGGTGGCGCAGTGGTTGAGAGTCCACCTGCCGATGCAGGGGACACAGGTTCGTGCCCCGGTCTGGGAAGATCCCACATGCCGCGGAGCGGCTGGGCCCGTGAGCCATGGCCGCTGAGCCTGCTCACCCGGAGCCTGTGCTCCATGGCAGGAGAGGCCACAACAGTGAGAGGGCCGCCTACCACAAAAAAAAAAAAAAAAAAAGCTAGAAGTGATTAAGCTTAGTGAGGAAGGCATGTTAAAAGCCAAGACAGGCCAAAAGCTAGACCTCTTGGGCCATACAGCCAAGTTGTGAATGTAAGGGAAATGTTCTCGAAGGAAGTTAAAAATGCTACTCCAGTGAGCACACAAATGATAAGAACGTGAAACAGCCTTATTACTGATATGAGGGAAGTTTTAATGGTTTGGATAGAAGATCAGACCAGCCACAATATTCCCTTAAACCAAAGCCTACTTCAGAGCAAGGTCCTAACACTCTTCAATTTTCTGAAGGCTGAGAGAGGTGAGGAAGCTGCAGAAGAAAAGTTTGAAGCTACCAGAGGTTGGTTCATGAGGTTTAAGGAAAGGAGGCATTTCTATAATATAAAAGTTCAAGATGAAGCAGAAGTGCTGATGTAGAAGCCGCAGCAAGTTATCCAGAAGATCTAGCTAAGATAAGTAATGAAGGTGGCTACACTAAATAACAGATTTTCAGTGGAGATGAAACAGCCTCCTGTTGGAAGAAGGTGCCATCTAGGACTTTCATAGCTAGAGAGGAGAAGTCAGTGCCTGGCTTCAAAGCCTCGAAATATATATTGACTCATGATAGGGGCTAATGCAGCTGGTGACTTTAAGTTGAAGCCAGTGCTCATTGACCATTCCGAAAATCCTAGGGCCCTTAAGAATTATGCTAAATCTGTTTTTCCTTTGCTCTATAAATAGAACAACAAAGCCTGGATGACAGCACATCTATTTATAGCATGGTTTACTGAATATTTTAAGTCCACTGTCAAGACCTAATGCTCAGGAAAAAAATTCCTTTTTTTTTTTTTTTTTTTTTTTTTTTGCGGTACAACGGGCTTCTCACTGTTGTGGTCTCTCCCGCTGCGGAGCACAGGCTCCGGACGCGCAGGCCCAGCGGCCATGGCTCACGGGCCCAGCCGCTCCGCGGCATGTGGGATCTTCCCAGACCGGGGCACGAACCCGTGTCCCCAGCATCGGCAGGCGGACTCTCAACCACTGCGCCACCAGGGAAGCCCAAAAATTCCTTTTACAATATTACTGCTCATTGACAATGCACGTGGTCACCCAAGAGCTCTGATGGAGAGGAGATGTAAGGTGAGATTAATGTTTTCATGTCTGCTAACACACTTATTCTGCAGCCCATGGATCAAGGAGCAATTTTGACTTTCAAGTCTTACTTATTAAGCAGCACATTTTGTAAGGCTATAGCTGCCATAGATAATGATTCCTTTGATGGATCTGAGCAAAGTCAATTGAAACCTTCTGGAAATAGTTCACCATTCTAGATGCCATTAAGAATGTTTGTGATTCATGGGAAGAGGTCAGAATGTCAACATTAACAGGAGTTTGGAAGAAGTTGATTCTAGCCCTCATGGGTGACTTTCAGGGGTTCAAGACTTCAGTTGAGGAAGAAACTGCAGATGTGGTGGAAATAGCAAGAGAACCAGAATTAGAAGTGGAGCCTGAAGGTGTGACTGAATTGCTGCCATCTCATGATAAAACTTGAATAGATAAGGAGTTGCCTCTTATGGATGAGTAAAGAAAGTGGTTTCTTGAGATGGAATCTACTTCTGGTGAAGATGCTGTGAAGATTGTTGAAATGACAACAAAGGATTTAGAATATTACGTAAACTTAGTTGATTGAACAGTGGGAAGGTTTGAAAGGATTGATTCCATTTTTTAATTGAAATATAGCGGACATAATTTATGTTGGATTGACTCCAGTTTTGAAAGAAGTTCTACTGTGGGTAAAATGCTATCAAATAGCATTGCATGCTACAGAGAAATCGTTTGTGAAAGGAAAAGTTAATCGATGTGGCAAACTTCATTGTTGTCTTATTTTAAGCAATTGCCACAGCAGCCCCAGCCTTCGGCAGCCATCATGCTGTTCAGTCAGCAGCCACCAACATCAAGGCAAGATTCTCCACCACCAAAAAGATTATGACTTGCTGAAGGCTCAGATGATGTTTAGCATTTTTTAGGCATAAAATATTTTTAAATTAATATATGTACATTTTTGAAACATAATGTTATTGCATACTTAGTAGACTAAAATATAGTGTAAATATAACTTTTATATGCACTGGGACACCAAAAAAATTCATGTGACTCATTTATTGAGGTGGTCTGGAACTGAACCCGCAATATCTCCAAGATATGTCTGTAACAGTGCAGATGTGGAGCAACTGTTATATAGTAAGTGCTTAATTAATATTAGATATTTATTAAATGCATGGACCATCTTCCTATTTTTATCCTTAGCACTAGGTTAGGGTCCACTTAGGAAGAGGTGGAATAAAGGCTGAATAAATGAATGAATACATAATAATGAATTCATTTAGATATCCTAGAAAGGCAACTATTTTTGTACCTTCTGTTTTGGAGGCTGTCCTCTTTGAGTTGACTCCTACCTTCATGACATGTTTATGGAGAAGGGGATGTGACCTACATAGTCAAATAAATGAGAAACCTAGGAGTCATCCTTGGTTCTTCAAAATCCAGCTCCTTTTACCTACCTGTGAATTTAATTGCCCCCACTGATATTTGGTGTAACTGTTCAGTGGAGGGAATAGTTAAACCAACAGCTTTGTATAAATGATGGGCTTGTATTGGATGTGGTTAGATGGCAGTGGTGTAGAAAAAGAAGACTGGAGAAAGGAAAATTCCAGACAGGGAAACTTACATGAACAAACGTATTGAGGCTGGAAATACAGAATATATTGGGGGGAGTTAGTGGTTAGACCAGAACATCTGAGTATATACACATACATAAAATATTAACAGGGCTCACCAAATGGTTTTGGTACTTGCAGCGGAAAAAATTATGGCATCATTTACTAAATGATCAAGTGAGCATATCCTGAATGAGTTAAAGATCATAGCTTGAATGTGTTAACCGTTGCCATCAGCAGTACTTTGAGCTTTTGACTTATTTTAGGTTTTGAAAAATCCCAACATTTTGATTGAATTTTCCATGTTTTAAACATCCGTCTCAATCCTAACTTTTATTGTACAGAGGTCTTAAATGTCATGAGTGTGGGAAGTAATGTATTTTGTAAAAAGAGAAAGTGTACCTTCTAGTACTTGAATTAATACTGAAGTGTTTCTGAATATAGTTTGTTAATGTTTTATTTTGGTCTAGCACATAGAAAGGTCACAGAAGTGAGATTAAAGCAATTTGAAAACTGTAACAAGTAATGAAACTTTTAGTGATTACTTAGAATCATATTTTTTTAGAGAAATAATAAATGGCATTTGAACAACTGGGCTAGCTACTTACCACCATTTACTACTTTGCTATAAGATATTGAACTGCTTTTCCCAAACTTTATGCTTATGCTAATGTTCCTTTGATCAACCATTTTGGCTAAAGAAGGACAAAATATATGCATATTATAAGCATATAAATGTATAAAATTTCATAACTATATAGATGTATAAAATCTTATATCAGCGTATGTATGTTTTAAAGATTTACTTTATTTAAAAAAATTTTTTTTATTTGGCTGCGTCAGGTCTTAGTTGCGGCATGTGGAATCTTTCATTGGCGGCGCGTGGGCTCTTCATTGCAGTGCGCAGGCTTCTCTCTAGTTGAGGCACATGGGCTCTAGAGCACATGGGCTCAGTAGTTGTGGTGCATGGGCTTAGTTGCCCCGTGGCATGTGGGATCCTAGTTCCCCAACCAGGGATCGAACCCGTGTCCCCTGCATTGGAAGGCTGATTCTTAACCACTGGACCATGAGGGAAGTCCCAAGATTTACTTTTTGATGATCTTCTAGCAGTTTCCTTGTTCACAAAATAAATACTCATTGACTGTGTAAATCTGATAGGTCTAATTATGTAAGAAAAATATTATACAAGAGTTAAACTCATTCGTTATTGTTGTAGCACTAGTTAGATCAATATAAGCTATATGGAAAAACTATTTTTCTAAAAGTCTTTGTGCTGAAAAATGCTCAGTATTATTAGTAATTAGGGAAATGCAAATCAAGGTTGCAGTGAACTACCACTTCATGCCCACTAATATGGCTGTCATTAAACAGAGAATAACAAGTGTTGGTGAGGATGTGGTGAAATTGGACCTTTCGTGCATTGCTGGTAGGAATGGAAAATGGTGCAACTGCTTTGGGAAAGTCTGGCAACCCTTAAAAGCTTAAACGTAGAATTACCATATGACCCAGCAATTTCAAGAAAACTGGAAATACTTATGTTCACACAAAAACTTGCAGACGAATGTTCATAGATGTGTTATTTCATAATAGCCAAAAAGTCCACCAGCTGACAAATGAATAAACACATGTGGTATAGCGATACAGTGGAATATTTTAGGGTCATAAAAAGGAATTAAGTACTGATACATGCTACGACATATATGAAACTTAACATCATTATGACAAGTGAAAGAAAGTAGACACAAAAGACCACATATTGTCTGATTCCATTTATTTGAAGTGTTCAGAGTCGTCAGTTCCATAGACATAGAACATAGTTGAGTGGTTGTCAGGGGCTGGAGATGGAGTGTGGGGAGTGGGTGGAAGGGTGGGGGGTGACTCTCAAGTGTACAGAGTTTTTGGGGGGATGATAAAAATATTTTGGAATTAGATAGAGGCAGTGGTTGTACAACTTTGTGAATATACTAAAAATCACTGAATTGCGCACTTGAAAAACACGTTATATGAATTATATCTCAGTAAAAACAAAGGAAAAAGGTTTATGTGCGTGCAGAGTACCACTGGCGCTATATTTACCCTAAATCACTACATTTTTTTAAAAATCTGAATTTCCCATGCACCTTTTTGAATAATTAAAATTAAAATCATCTAAATCTATTTTTATGAACTTTTTCATATAATCCTTAATTTTAGTTTTCCAAATTAGGTGAAAGTAGAGGATTAGTTGGCATTAAAGTGTAGTCATACTAAAATAGGGACTTAGTAAATGAGCACCTGTGAGGAAAAGTAAGTACAGAGGCCAGGCTTAATGTTTTCCAGCTTCTCAATATCTTCAAGCTTTTGAAATAGATTTTCAAATTTTTCTTTGAACCCTTCACTGCATCTCATCATTCTCTGTATCCCGGGCAGCCAGAGGAAGTTGAAGATGCTTGTTTAGTAGATAATACGGGAGACTACTATAAACTTTTGTTTTTCTTTTACTTCAGAATTGGCCTGTCATCTCTTGTCAACTCTTGTTTCTGAACGGAAGCTCAGATAGTTGTTACAAAGGGATGGTTTCTTAGACCCGTTTGAAAATTGCACCTAGAAACTCTGCTGGTGCCTTACTGGTACTTTTCCAGGACCTCATTTTCCAAAGCAGAAACAGCCTGGCTCTGGCGGGGAGGGTGAGCTCCCTGCCCATGTTGCTTTTATGCTAGAAGGTTCTGCTCTACCCATTTGCACACCAGAGATCGAATCCTTTCCTCCCTGGAAGTGGGGAGGCTGTATATCCCTGTCTGGATCCCCTGATGAATTCCTGGCCACCTCTATCTGAGAACTTCTGGCATAAAGAATACTTGATTTACATCCTTAAATCAAATTTCTAAGTAAAAGCTATATAAGAATAATAATATGCATATTCCAAAAGAGGTATCTGGATTTTCTGTACAGTTAAATTTAGACACGTAATTAAATTAGGAGGTAAATTTTAGTTCCCAATCCTTTTTCATTAGTTGCTCACTCTCCCTCTAGTGGGTTTTCCAGCTTTTACTCTTTATAATATAGCATACTATGTATTCTTTTGTAACTTGCATTGTTTGTTCATCTTTTCCTTTTTCCTTTTTCCTCCCTCCGTCCCTCCCTTGTTTTGCTGGTGCAGGTTGATTCCATGAATTCATTTTCATTGCTCTTTAATATCCTATTATATGAACATAATTTGTTTCTTTCATTTCCTTTTGATGAAAATTCTTTGTAGTTTTTCTTTATTGCAAACCATGGTGCAGTGAATACTTTTATGTGTTTCTTTGTGCAGAGATGCAACCATTTTTCTGGGTCTATTCCTGTAAATAAAATTGACGGTGCATGGAGTATGCCTGTCTTCATTTTATTCTAGTCATTGCCAAGTTCTTTTACAATTTATAGTCCTACCAGCAGTGTATGAGGGTCCTCCTGGTTTCACATTTTTGCCAACACTGCTATTAATGAGCTTAAAGTTTTTGCTACTCTGATGGGTATGAATGTCTTCTTATTGTTGCCTTTCAGTTACTTTTTTCTTTCTCAAGAGCCTCTAAGCAACCAGATTGGAAGGAAATTGAATCTTCCTAGTCATACTCATTATTATTCCTCTGACTTCCTCCATGGCTGATGTGAAAGACCCAGAGGTTATACACAGAGTAGAACATTTGAGGAGGTCCCTCTGGCTGTCAGTCTGTACTGTCCCCTCATGTGTCTGGTGTGTCTATTGTCCAAATCCATGTAACCCCTTGAAGGTGGCATGAAGATTTCCAGGACATGCTGGCACAGTCTGTATTTGCACCACACACCCATTTATTTCTCAGGTCCTGTTATTTTCCTGGGCATTGGGAGGCCCGACTGCCTGGATCCCAGAGAAGTTCCTTCCCCCATCTGTCCCCACAAGGAAACAAAACAAAACAAAACAAAACACTGGAAACAGAACAAAAATAAAATCTCAGTAAACTACCCTGCTGTAGAAGTATCTTGGTGATTCCTCCATGTAGCTACTCAAACTCTCCTGAGAAGCCTCTTCCAGGCTTCAAGAGTTTACAAACTCTCTTTCCAAATGTCTCATGTCCAGCTGTTCTGCTAATTATTATTAATGTTTGGGCCACTGCCTGAAAACCTTTTCTCTTCACATCATTCCCCGCTGTCCATGGCTTTGCTTCTCCCTTGTTCATCCGCTTTCTTTTTCTCTCTTTTTTTCACATTCCTTCTGTGCCCACATGAGCTCCTTTTCTCATTTGGGGAACAGCGTCTGTGTTTAAAGAAAAGTCGCTTTGCTGTCCGCCCCCGTTCTTTGGGGAGAGCTTCACAGTCATTGAGAAGACTTGTTGATTCCTTAGGAAACCCCGTCGTGTGCTGGTGATACCCAGAGGCTGGTTCCCTTGTACAACTCCAGATACACCTTCCCAGACACCTTCCCTAAAACTGCACCCTCTTCTTCCTGCCCCAGCAAATCGTAACCCCCCGTTCCTTCTTTATGTTTTCTCTTCAGCAGTTTTCACTAAAAGTCCATCTGTTATACTTATTCACCTTTCTTTGGTCATCCTTCTCCCCTTAGAACAGAATGTCAGTGAGGAAACTAAAAGTTAAATCAGAGATGTGTTGTCCGTCACATTGATATTTAAGATAAACTTTTTTTTCGGCCGAAGCAAATATGTAACCTTAGGTATAGATAAAGAAATAAAAATTGCAGTATACTTCATTTTCATTTACATTGTATCTGGGCATAGTTTCAAAAGAAGTGTCACTTTGGGGGAAAAGAGTTTTTGTAGTGGTTGATTTTAATATGCTGGTCATAAAACTGTCACTTTAAATTTTGAGTTACTTCTGGAAACAAAGTAGGAATGCGCTCTATTAAAATCGTTGTCGAGTCCCTAATATAATTTTCCTCGTGTCATTCAGTCCATTTTATTGGCTAAAAATGTGTCACAACATAATGGAAAGAAGAGATATTAAAACTCCCCAAGAAGCTTCTTGTTTCAGGTTTAGCTGTTCTCAGAAGGCAGAGTCCACCTATATTGTTAAATATCACGTGCTCGTAAGCTTTGGAAATTTTTAAAGTTCAATCTAAATGAATAGATATGCTATCTTGGCAAGTAAAATACATGGTTATTTAAAGTTTAAGCTAAAACTCTTAGCCCAGTAGCCTTTCTCTTGCCCTTTTGGAGACTCCTGTGACTATAATTTGAGAGTCATTGAGGAGAGAGAGCTGTAAAAAGGAAAGGGTCTATTGCATGTGGGGTTACATTCCTTCTCTCCACAATATTTGAAACACACAGACCCAGCAACACTACACAGAGTCCTTTGTTCTTCCCGTTGGGCAAAACACTAGATAGCTTACTGTAAATATGGCCAGCCGCCAAGCTGTGGCGCAGATTCTTTTTTTTAAATACTGTAAACTGGCACAGGCTCAAGAATTACAGTTCTTCCTCTTATTTACTTTCCCCTTCTATACTGAAGAGTTTCATCTATCGGAAGATAGAAAAACAGTCGTTGTGGTTGGGGGGAAAGAAATTCCCAGACAATGCATTTTTTTTTTCCTGCCTTCCTCCTCTTAACCTCGGGTAGATGTCTCATGAAATAACTAGAATCCCTTCACTGCTCTTCACTTTGAAAAGAATAATGTCCTCTGATGACACATGAAAAGAACTCGAGTGGAGCAGGGTGAGCTGAGTTGAAGGCAGAGCGCTGCTGAATACCATGCTGCTTTAGAAACGGATTCTGCCCCCGTGTTTTCCTACTTCTCTTTGTCATCCTGGCTTTACTTCTTGTTGTCCTAGAGTGTATTTGGTTTTCGATTCTCGTTTTCATGGGCCTGCTGTATTTCTGACATTACCAAGTTGCCTTCCCTTGTGTTGGAATTTGTGTGGCCGCAGCTGAATTGAAAAGAGGTGGAGGGAAGTGAAGGGTGGGGAGTTCTGCCTTTCAACTACAGGGTGTGTTCCTTTTGAAACTTTGTTTTTAATATAAGAAAAAGCTTGGAAGTGTATTTTTGAAAGGGTTATTTGCTATGATATTAAAATCAAGATGCCAGAAAGGAGATACTTTTTTGATATAAATGACATCTTGTCAAAATCTTAGTTTTGCAGTTTTATTGATTTTTACTCATAGAAACTTCTAGAACCAAGTAAAAATTAAACATATGTTGCGATTAGTTTTTTAAAAAATCAAGCTAAGGTTGAACGTACTATCCTTGCCTACTTCACTGACATTAAAAATATTTTATATGATAGACACATCAACACGTTTACTTTCTCATTTCGTTCACTACTCTTTAATCTTGACTTCTTGATTTATTAGATTATTGCATGGTAGAAATAACTTTTTTTTCCTTTTTTAACATCTTTACTGGAGTATAATTGCTTTACAATGGTGTGTTAATTTCTGCTGTATAACAAATTGAATCAGCTGTATGTATCCATACATCCCCCTATCCCCTCTCTCTTGCGTCTCCCTCCACCGTCCCTATCCCACCCCTCTAGGGGGTCACAAAGCACCGAGCTGATCTCCCTGTGCTATGAGGCTGCTTCCCACTAGCTATCTATTTTACATTTGGTAAAAATAGAACTACCACACGACCCAGCAATCACACTACTGGGCATATACCCTGAGAAAACCATAATTCAAAAAGAGTCATGTATCACAGTGTTCATTGCAGCACTATTTACAATAGCCAGGACATGGAAGCAACCTAAGTGTCCATCGACAGATGAATGGATAAAGAAGATGTGGCACATATATACAATGGAATATTAGCTATAAAAAGAAATGAAATTGAACTATTTGTAGTGAGGTGGATGGTCCTAGAGTCTGTCATACAGAGTGAAGTAAGTCAGAAAGAGAAAAACAGATACTGTATGCTAACACATATATATGGAATCTAAAAAAAAAATGGTTCTGAAGAACCTAGGGCCAGGACAGGAATAAAGATGCAGACATAGAGAATGGACTTGAGGACACGGGAGGGGGAAAGGTAAGCTGGGGCAAAGTGAGAGAGTGGCATGGACATATATACACTACCAAATGTAAAATTGTTCATTAATCGTTTCTTAAAAAAGGGAAATTTCACTGGGTTGTAATTGAAGGATATTTGTCTTGTTTCCAGATACAACTCACAGTAGAGGATATTATGTTGATAATCAGATAGGCTTTATGACAGTCTTTTTAGAACATGTGGAAGATCTAAGAAAGTATAGATGAGTAAGAAGAGATAGGGAGACTGCTTCTACAAAGATGCTCTCAGTTACTGTGATGAATTTTCTTTATACCCTAATATATTTTTCATTGTTTGAGGGAGAATTTTCATTGAACTGATTAAGAATAAATTTAAATTTTGGGCAAAATGTATTGGTTTATTTGTGTCTCAGCTTTCTCATATGAAAATTTAGGTTGTTACACTAAAGTGTAAGGATCTATAGGTTCTTTTAGGTATTGACATATGTAATTAATAATTCTTATTTTCAGTGTTCCTCTAGAAACACGGTATATAATTATACCAGCATAGTGTAATTATAGTATAACCAGTGGACAAAGCAATTAGGCTGATATTATATTTAGGGGGCCCATTTCTTATCTTGGACTTTATTAATAACAATATGGCCTTGAGGCTGTTGAATCGTTCTGGGCCCAGTTTCCTCATCTGTGAAATAATCAGTAGAATTAGATGATCTTAGATGTTTGTTCTAACATGAAGAGTCTAGATAACTTTCTATGATTATTTTGCCTTTTTTATGGACAGGAATTTGTGAATAATGAGAACATGATATTCTAATGTAGGGACTATTTAATTTACATTCATAGAGTATAGGTGTATAATTTTGTAAAGTTGTATAATTTGAAGGCATTTTTCTTATCTCCTTAGTTCCTACTGATTTTAGAATCCTTTTTCTTTTATTTACAATAACCCTTTGTCATTTGATGTCATGCATCAAGAGAATATGAGAAAAAAGGCTAACAGATTAGGGTATTGGGTAATTTTGAAGAGTTCCAGTGCATATTAACCCTTCTAGGAGGGGGATACCATTTCATATCTTGAGCGGCAGCCTCAGAGCACCATGCCATAAGACTTTGAGCCCAGACCCTGCATTTCAATCCTGGTTCTGTTACTGAAATTTTTATCCTGGGCATAATTTATTAAAATGCTCCGATTCTGGGATTCCTTGTCTTCAAAATGGGGATATCAATGACAGTTCCATAGATACACTGTGAGTACTAATGGAGTTTAAGTTAGATTGTGTTTATGACTACCATTAACTTCAATTTTAACATTTAAAAAATGTTATCTTTCAGTTTTTCAGCAAATTTTTGTTGGGTATCTAAGGTACAATGCTCAGGGGAAGCATGTATATGCCTGGATAATAAGAATGGAAAGCATGATACGGAAAAGCTGGTTGTAAACAAGGTGAATGAGAGTCCAGTGATGTAGAGAGGGTGGTAGATATCAGCTGGTAAGGTTGTGCAGGACTGCATGAGAAGGTGGATTTGGGCAGAATAAAGTTGCTTCACGAGGAACTCGAGTACAGCATTGTTTTATGGAAGAAGAAATAGTGTTTAATTTCCTCAGAAATTGGAAACTTATGTAACGTGCTGGTTTATTCTGATGTCTTATGAAAGACATCTACCTTCTTTGGATACTTTTTCCAAATTATAAGTGTGTGTGTGTGTGTGTGTATATATATATATATATATATTCAGACATAATCAGATACTGCTGGAAAATCTTTCAATTACAAGTGGTATATAAATTCCTCTAATAGTAGGAGAATGTTATACTCCTGATTTTTTTAAACTAATTAGGATGAAAAACTTCTTTAAAGGGGTTAAACTATCTGAAGCATACTCAGACATCAGTGGAAGGATTGGAATATTTAATCTTAGCTATTATCACTTCAGTTTATGCTATAACTTAATAACTTTTTCTTTGGAATTGATCTAGTCAGTATCTGAGTTTGTGTTACTGACTTTGAAGTAACAAACTTCAAAGTTTGGTAACAAACCATTTTTAATAATATTGTTAAATATGTAAGATATAAAATAATATATATGTATAATATATAATATTATAAAATATATTATTTAAAATAAGCTACTGTGAATTAGATTGCTTATAAATACATTGTATTTCTAATTGCCAATAGGAAATTTTTTTTCAAACCTTGAGTTAAATTATTTTCTTACATGTTAAGAAATTTTCTTTAGTGTTTGACTACGTATGTTTGGCTTTGGGGAATGCTGAGATTACCACTCACATCATTTTAAAGGATATGAATAGAATCACTGAGAAGAAGTGGTCAAGGCCAGGGCTTTTGTTTGAAGAATGTATTAACAGGACATATAAATTAAGGGACTCTAGCATATGCATATTTTAAAAAGATGAGATCATAATGTAATATCTAGAATTCTATTTCTGCCATTATCGTTAATTCACTTAGGAGATTTTCAGAGAATGACACATTTTTCTGCTTTGGTTTCTTTATCCATACAACACCTTTTAAGGTGGAATATGATATTAAATGTTTTATCAGAGAACAGATCTTAATTTAAATGCCTTATGGTTGAAAAACTAGTCTTCTTCATTTGCTAAAGCATCATGCAGGTGTATTTGCTTCCAGTTTTAGACATCGTCTTTTAAAATTGTGACCATGAATTTTTGGTACATGAGCAGCATTCACCCCTTATTTCTTTTCTGTCCAGGTCAGCAACAATAGTAGGATGTGTGCGGAATGAATAAATGAAAAATCAAGGGCATAGAAGTAATGATTTTCACGGAAAAAGTTGAAAAGTTGACTTTCTCCACCTTGTCCTTTTAGTCTTGTCCTGTTTGGGTGCTCTCACTCACTAGCTTATGACCATGAGCAATGACCTTATTGAATGTGTCTAATCTTTAATTTGTCCATCATAGAACCTGTCTCTCAGGTGAGTGAGGATTAAGTTAGATCATGTTTTCATTTTAACAAAGTTTTGAGAAAAATGTTCAGTGTAAATTTGTTTGGCATCCCTCCAAAGTTCTTGGTGCTTTTGAATGTTTTTTCCTCCATTTCTTTTCCTCTCTGGTGAATTAGAGACTACATTTAAAGGGACTGTTTATACACAAGATTATTGGTATAAAATTTTCACTTTCTATTAGGATATGCCTGTTTAATTCTGTGCTGTAATAGTGTCTTTGGGAGCCTCTTTTGTCTCTGTGTATTTAGAAGGTTAGTAGAATTATAAAGTAGTCAAACCAATGGGTCCTTGGGCATTTATCTAGTTTCTTCTCCAGAAAGGTCCAGAGAAGTTTTTACCAGCTCTCCTTTCTCCCACATGATTATAAGAATTAAAAGTAATGAAGGAAACATCTGTTTCTTTCACATGTAGGCTTACTCACATACATACATGTTGAAACAAAGCTACGTAGGAAGGCTAATTCTTGTATTCTTCTAACCATACCACTTTGAGGATTACCTTCATAAGAAAAGCTCGAGCAAAGTAAATTGAGTAGCTGCCTTTTCATTGCTTAGTAAAGCTTTCTGTTCTTTTTTTTTTTTTGACTGTTAAATTATTTGTTTGCAGTGAGGTGCATTTTGCACCACAAGAACAGAAGTATTGAGTAGACAGAAACGCTGTCTTCCGAACTCTCGGGTCGGTTTTTGTGCCTCTGGTAGCCTGTTTGACCAGGTCAGTCCTGGAGTTCGTGGGGTCCAGGTTTCCTTGCATAAGGAGAAGGCACTATACTTTGTTCTGTGGTCGGACTGCAAGGCCGAGTCTGGACAGTTGTCTTGCACCTGTTCCTGGCCATCCATTCCCATGGGACAGATCTTCCCATCCATCACCACTGCTAGCAAAACACTTCAAAGCGCATGCCTCCCTGCGGACGGGCTGGCCGTACCATCTCGGTCTACAGGAAAGCAGGCCGTGACTGATTTAGAAAGTTACTGCTTCTAAAGAGGCTGTGCTTGGTTCCAACCCTTCCGTGCCATCAACCGCGTCTGATTCTGTGTGACTCTATGTGGCGCCTGGAGAGACTGACAGCCAGCATAGCTAATCCTGAGCTCGGAAGCAAGTCTTGTTGCTTTTTGCAGTGTAGCTCACCGTGCCTTTCCTCCTGTGACATTATTGTGCTTGTTTTGTAGTGTTCTCCTCATTAAGATCCTGCCAAGGGAGGAAATAAGTGTCTCTGGATAAGAATTTCTATGCTGACATTAAAGTGGGCACAATCCATTTGCGGTAGACAAATAGCAGATTATGCTTTAACATTTAGAGAAACTGAAGGATTTAAGAGAAATGGTGAGCATGGTGATTATACTCCTGCTTAAGAAATACTTGTCAGTTTTCAGATCTGTTACCCCTTAAGTTCTGCTCGTTGATTTTGTTTTTTTTTTTTAGTCCGGCTTTAATTTTTCATGCTTCAAGTCAAGTGTACGTTTCTGATAATGCTGCCATTTGGGGCATTTAAATTTCTATAGGCAAATGCTGTAGTCATGAAATGTGGGGGGTTGAATGCAAATGAAGAGCATTAGAAGATGGCTTCTATATGGCAGTGTGAAATTGCATTCTAACTTTTTAATTAATGTCACGGGCACCTTAAACAAAATTTCAAGAGAGCTCTAGATTTTATCCATTTATAGCCAACACTTTAAAACCACCTAAACTCACGAATGCAATGCCATGTATGGAATCACCATTTCGATACTTGCCTTTGCAATCCATTCTGGATCATTTTTGCGTAAACTCTATTAAGGGAACTAATTTTTTCCCCTGGCTAACAGGTAATTGCCAAGTGTGACCAGTCCCATGACTTGCAAAGAATTCTAAAGTGCTGACTCCATTTTTACGGAAAGCAGTTAATGACAGCAAGCTGTAGAAGAGGAGTAGACCCAGAGAGGAGCTGAGTGTAACAAGCTGAGAAAAGGCAGAGAAGGAAAGTTAGAACCGGGAAAATATCCCCAATATAGTGGAAAAAAGCTGTCTCCACAGGGCTGCGTCTTTGGGGGAAATCACGCTGGACAGAGTGGAGCAGGTATGAATTGAGATGACCGCTTTCTGGAGTCTCCTCGTGGATATACCTCCTAGGTGGTCCTGTGTGCCTTTTATGTTGTCCTGTCTTTTCTTTCACTCATGCTCTCCTTCCCATCCAGTCTTCAGATCTCTTTCTGCTGCTGCTTCCCTCACCCACGTTTAATGAGCCATCATATACTGATAGAATGTATAGGATTCCCAATGAGCCATCATATACTGATAGAATGTATAGGATTCCCAATGAGCCATCATATACTGATAGAATGTATAGGATTCCCATTGCCCTCGGTGTAACCGGGACCAGGGAAGGATTAACTTTGTGATTGTGTATCTTAAAGTCCCATGTTAATTTCACAAATAATAAAAACGTGCCACTGTTGGTTACTTATTATTGTTATCAAACATAATGATGATGTAAGAGTAACGATGTAATAACAATAGCAGAGACGGGGTGGGGGCATGGGGGAGCTAAAAATAACCACTGCCCTTGAAAGTGCTACTGCATGGCTCAGAGTTCTGCTCCCTTCCCTGGGTTGTCTTCTTTGAGGAGGTAGTGATTCAGTTGAAACGCCCTGTTAATATTAAAAGCACATCCCAGCCAGAGAAGTTAGAGCTCTTCCTCCCCGCCACAGTAAGCGACTTTAAGGGGACACGGGAAGTGCGCAGAGGCTCAGAGGTGAGAGACCCTGCCAGAGCCTGAGCAGGGGTGGTGGTGACTGAAGGAGGGTGGAGAAGAGGGAGAGGACAGGTGACTGGCCTCACCTGGGGAGAGGTGTGGCCACTCCCCCAGCAGGGGCATCAGGAGAAGTGACGGATCTGGGGGACACTTAAGTGGAATCGACAGAGCTTGGTGAGTGAGTGATGGCGAGGGTTTGGGGAGGGAGAAGGGTGAGTTCAGGATGATACCTGGGACCCGGTTTGGGCATCCAGGTAGATGGCAGAGGAAATACAGCAGGAGGGAAGGTTTGTGGGCGAAAAATGGGAGTTGCTTTGGTGTGTCTTTGGGTGGTTGCATACTGGGTAATCTGCAGTTTGTTGTTGGTTTTGTTGTTTTTTTTTTTTAAAGAGGAATGTATTTCTGTTTTTCAGTATGTGGCATTGAACATAAGAAAAACAGGTTTTTAATGTTTTTTAAAAAGTTAGCTTCTTCCTCTAAGACTTTTCTAGTTTTCTCTTTACTGTCACTAAAGTAATGTTGAACCTAAATCCTTCGTGATGTGGATAATGAAAAATCTGTGTCCTTCTGTACACTTAGAAGGTATATTACAATTGCCTTTGTGCCTTTATGGATATTAGGTTGGGATTGTGGTTAAGCTAATGAACTGAAGAGCTCAAGCTAATGATCTCATCATTCAATCCAGCAACTTGTCTTAAGTTTCAGGCTAATATCTATGTGTACATGATTGCTTAGCTAGATTTCTTTTGGAGCATTAACACTTTTCATATTAAACCCAAGCTGAATTTTAATAGACTTTTTTTCACTTTGAGAGTGCCTTTAAACTTTTTAATATATTATAGGTTCAGTTAAATGATGACATTGTTGACTTAACATTATATAGTATTTATGTAATATGATCTAGACTAACAGAACAATTATAGTATATTGAAAGTTTATGGTCTAATATTTGGGTTGCCATATCAGCTCAAACAGTTGTGTTCATTGAAAACCACCTCTTAATTTTTAGGTAGCTTTTGAAATGTAGCAAAGTCTCATGACAAATCCATTTTATTATATATATATGTTTTGTTGTTGTTTTTGGACAGTGACTCTCAAATGTAGAGGTACTGGAACCTTTTTGCACTTTTCAAGTGATATGTACTTTTTAAAATGAATAACCTTGGCCTTCCCTGGTGGTGCAGTGGTTGAGAGTCCGCCTGCCGATGCAGGGGACGCGGGTTCATGCCCCGGTCCGGGAAGATCCCACATGCCGCGGAGCGGCTGGGCCCGTGAGCCATGGTCGCTGGGCCTGCGCGTCCGGAGCCTGTGCTCCGCAGCGGGAGAGGCCACAACAGTGAGAGGCCTGCGTACTGCAAAAAAAAAAAAAAAAAAAGAATAACCTTGGAGGTAACAAAACTCAAGACTGGGTTCATAGAATGTAACATACTTTCTGAATGTTATAAGGGCTGTTTTTTTTTTTACTTCATAGCCTTATAGAAACTAAGTCACCATACATAAAACATAAGAGTGAAGGTATTTTTTTGTAGATTGGCATTGAAATCACGTTGCCAGTGTAATTGTACATCTAGCTATTGTTTTATTAATAAAATCTGAACATAACTAACAGAAGGTTATTTCACTGATTTGATGTTCTAGAAAATTTGTTTCTTTTTTTTTTTTATATACAGCAAGTTCTTCTTAGTCATCCATTTTTATACACATCAGTGTATACATGTCAATCCCAATCTCCCAATTCATCACACCACCACCACCCCCCCGCCAGCCGCTTTCCCCCCTTGGGGTCCACATGTTTGTTCTCTACATCTGTGTCTCAATTTCTGCCTTGCAAACCGGTTCATCTGTACCATTTTTCTAGGTTCCATGTATGTGCGTTAATATACGATATTTGTTTTTCTCTTTCTGACTTACTTCACTCTGTATGACAGTCTCTAGATACATCCACATCTCTACAAATGACCCAATTTCGTTCCTTTTTATGGCTGAGTAATATTCCATTTTATACATGTATCACATCTTCTTTATCCATTAGTCTGTCGATGGGCATTTAGGTTGCTTCCGTGTCCTGGCTATTGTAAAAAGTGCTGCAATGAACACTGGGGTGCATGTGTCTTTTTGAATTATGGTTTTCTCTGGGTATATGCCCAGTAGTGGGATTGCTGGATAATTCATTTCTATTATAGTTCTTGAAGAGGTTTTTATTGTTGTTATTGTAATTTTAGTTTTTTATATTCAGGGTGGAGTGTAATCACTCTGGATTTAAGTATGGGAGAGAGGAAATCAGAATTTTTTAAAGATTTGATAGGTCTTATCTTTGCCTTTCATAGGTAAGGAGGCTTGTGAACTGATGAGAAAGAATAGAGACATTCCTTTGGTTTTAATTCAATTTAGATTTTCCTGAATTAGAACTTGTGTCTTGAAATCTCTAAATGAATTTTAGTGCCAGTAACTTTTTTCTCTTCTAGTATATCTTCTAGAATATCTTAATGCTTCTAAAAAACAAGTGTATGAAAAAGGAAGTAGCTGAAATTGCTTCAAAAATTCCCAGTTGGCGAAGGACTGTCACATAATTGGCGAAAGACATACTCACTGTACAGCGTGTAGAGCAGGCAAATATGCCAATTATAGTACAGGAAGGTCAACCTTATCTTTAGGAGGAGGAAAAACTCCCCTCTGTGTGCATTGAATTGTTCCTTACGGGTTTTCCAGGAGCCTTCTGATAGCAAGTATTTTATCTAGTTATCCCCCCATCAAGCCATGTCTGCTTATTTTGGATTCAGAATCTGTGGTCTCTGTATCTACAAGGAATAAATTTGGGGCTATTTTGAGGTCTCTCTACATGAGGTACCTTGGTGAAGTTGTACAAGATGGTAGTGAAGTCAAGCCATGTGTTACAAAAATCTTGGGGAAAGGCGCAAACAGTGGGAAAGTGTGTCCAGGGGAGGAGATTTGGGAAAAGGCATGGAAACACATGCCTCCTACTTCATCATGTTTAACATCCTTGTGTGTGGATACACCTGCTGTGTGTCCTTTTTCTTTGATTTGGAAGCCAAACTACATTTATCCCAATAGGTTTTCAGCACACTAAGTTTTTTTAAAATTCCATATTTCTTGAAATTTTGTTTAGAGATTTATAGGAAGATTTGGAAAATTAAGATTGGTGCAAGTTGGGAAATAAAACTTTGAATTCATGAAAAGTAGAATTTTCTGGCTTCTTTTTTTTTTGGTTTGACCTTTAGATTTTGCTGTTGATATTAAGGACAACTTTTTTGGTCATGTATTGAAATGCTTCGAAACTCCTGTGGCCATCTTATAAATTGGTGAACTTTGTTGTGGCAGTTGTCAAGGGTCCCAGTGGCATCGGTGGCTAGAATTTCCAAGAGTTCATGAGCTTCGGTGAGGGAAATAATTACACTTTCATTTTCACTAATAGCTAACTGAAATTGAACATTTCCCTTAATTATGAACGCAGGCAATAAGCCATAATAGTATTGACAGACTGTGACTTTGCCACTGGTAGAAATCACAGATATTTTCATATCACATTATAGTTGTTGTAGATATCTCAAAATATTTAAGCTCATCACTACTTTAAAATTACAGTATTTATTAGACCCACACTAGAACTTGTTATTTCATAGAATAATAAGCAGTACATTACTATATCACACTTAAAAATATTTTGATAACTGTCAATCTCTTTATTTTCTATGTAATCTAGTTATACACTACCAAAAAATACACATTATTCTGAGAAGGAGTCCATAGACTTCACCAGACTGCGAAAAGGATCCACGGCGCAAATAAAGGCCGCTGGGCAAGGGAACCGAGCAGATGGGTATTTTAGAGCCGGTTTTACCAGTACCTCACTGTGACCTTTCCCGGTACCTCACAGATGTGCCATATGATGACGGCATCCATCGATTTAAGAAATTACTGTAGAGATAAAACAAGGGAAATCGTTTTGAAAAATTTTAGTGTTATGCATACAGAAGATTTATTAAATGGAATTGGGTTTTTTGCCTTTGTAAGAACATGCGTATATTATTATTAATTGTTAAGAGCGTAAGTGAGGCATCTAATATAATTTCTGCATTCACTCTGACGTTTCAGAGTATAACTCAGCATCATTACACTTTACAGTGAACTGCTATGGGGACATGGCAGTTTCAACATAGCTCTAAAAACATTACCATTCACGGAAGCAAAGAGAATTACTTTTCTCTAAATATTTCTTTTTCAACTGATTCCTGTAGTCTCCGACCCTCTAATCCAAACCGATGGGCTTCAGTGCTCTCCAAAGTAAAGCGTCTGTCAGGCAAATCGCAGGAGAAAAGTGCATGCTTCGTTTCCAGCAGACCAAAGGGTAACAGTGTGGTGAAGTCTCTCTATTTACTCAATATTATTAATCAAGAAATGTAAGAAATGGGAAGAGGGAAGAACAGGTATGGAGAATGATATTTGATGTTTTATAAAAGTTTCATTTTTATGGTGACCTTAGGTAGGTCATAAATAGTACAGCATTTAACAAATGAGCAAACAAATAGGTATCAACTTATTAAATGGTCATGTTACTCAGAAGTTACCAAACTTGGCTTATTGTACAGGACTAATTGTAAAGCCATGTGACTGAATTAAAATATAATTACTGAGTAAAACTTAATTAGGCATTAATTTTGAAATGTGAGATTTTTTTGCTTTTAGAATTTTCTCTCTTTAACGGACTGTTCATTTCTTCACTGACGCCTGAGATTGACTATACAGTTTGGGCAGGAGGGTATTTTTACCCCTTTGAAGTTATAGGTGAGACTTGATAGATATATGAAGAGTTGACTCTACTTATTATGATTAGTTCCATATTTTCGTTTTTTAAATCCTATCCCCTTGGGCCTGTGACTTTGATACATAACACACATATTTTAAAGGTCTGTTAAGTGAACGAGTGACTGAAAAATGGAAGGAAGGTATGTTGTGTTGTGATGGGTCAAAATCCTGGCGGAGGTTGACTTGGGAATATCTAAAATGTCTGTTCATTCAGAGAAAGCTAACAGCAGTGAAGAGACCACTAAAGACCAGAAGGGAAGATGTGGTAATAAATACAAGTTCACACAGTTAAGTAGCCCTGGAGTCCCCAGGACCTCTGGCGTCTGTCGCTCACACACAGTCTTATTCCCAGGATCTCTGTATAAGGCGCTCAGGGCACCTGTCCTCCCCATTGTACGGTTGGAGCCCAGGCAGGGGAAGCACCTCTGTCAGCTTTACAGAGGAGAGGCGGAGTGGGGTCTCCTGATTCAGAGTCTGGCTGCCTCTCCACCCTTTCCTACTGGTGTGGTGTGGGAAGGGAGAGGGACCCTGGGGAGAATTGAAAAGCTTCAGAAAGAAATAGAGGAACAGGTAGTAAAGAGACGCACTGTGGAAGCCTTGCTGCAGGGACCGAGAGGGTCTCCGTCAGTCCTCTGCTGAAGCGTACGTCCCTCAGAGACCCTTCCCGGCCTCCCTGGCTCCTCAGCCCTCCCCTCTGCCACATCTGGTTTTCCTAGGATGTGATGCTCTCTCTTGTACTTCATAGCAGTTATCCCAATTTGTAATTTTTTTTTTTTGGCGGTACGCGGGCCTCTCACTGTTGTGGCCTCTCCCGTTGCGGAGCACAGGCTCCGGACGCGCAGGCTCAGCGGCCATGGCTCACGGGCCCAGCCGCTCTGCGGCCTGTGGGATCTTCCCAGACTGGGGCACGAACCCATGTCCCCTGCATCGGCAGGCGGACTCTCAACCACTGCGCCACCAGGGAAGCCCTAGCCATTATTTTATAATAACTTTAAATGGAGTATAGTCTATACAAGTACTATATCACTGTGTGGTACATCTGAAATAATATAGTACTATAGTAATAATATAGTACTATAAATCAACTATACTTCAATTAAAAAAATACCTCTTTCTCCCTCGAGAGTCTAGATTGTAAATTCCATAGCAATGAGAACAGTGCCCGTATCTTCCCTTCTGTAGTCTCAGAGCATAATGCCTGATATACTGAAACTTTTATGAAAGCAGGGGTGAATATATAAGAAATTATCAGTGAGTGGAAAAAAAAAAAGAATGGCCAACATGGAGATAAAGACTCAGAAGGACTTTTAATGAAAAGAAGCAGTGCAGACAGCTTGCAATCTTGGGGAATGCTCTGTGCCCTGAATTTTCCAGGAAATCTCTCTTTTAAATATTAGTCTAGTTGTTTGGTTTTGTCCCCCAATTTTGGGTTTAGAAAATATGGTCACCTGTACCTCAGTAACCTTGAAGGTAAGGTGCACCTCGTAAGAATGGAGGAGGGTGGTGTGTGTGTTCACTTGAGCTCTGCAACGGCCCTGGGTGGATGGTGTTACCAAAAACTTAACAGTTGAAAAGATGGTGGACCAGAGATTGAACTTGTCCGAGATTCAGACGTTAGGTGTCCAAGCTGAGATTAAACTAGAGCCCATGATTTTCCGTTAATTGAATCGTATTTGAGGAGGCTGGAAAAAGACAATGTCGCAGGCCTGGAAGGGCACCAGCTTGCAGAGCTACTGCTGGGACAAGTTTCAGTGTGGTCCTCCCATTCCTTGGCTTATGCCGTCTATACTTACAGCTGCCTCTAGAGTTCTGTATAATAACTGATGTTCACAATAATTACTGAGTCATTGGCAGAACGTTGAATTATATTACATTTAAGAAAGAAAAGAATATCATAGTGTGGGGATTTTTCTTCACAGTGACTAATGGTTTAGTACTTTCTGTTATGGAGGAAACTGATGTTGAAATTGATCCTGTGTAACTGATGTGGGCTATCAATTTAGAGATTCTTTCTTTTCATTTAAAATTCATTCTTTTTTTTAAGAGTTGATAAACCTTTATTTTAACAAATGCTTTGTGTTTTTTTTTTTACTTTGTCATGCTATTTTATTTTAAATTTTTTTAAATTTTATTTATTTATACAGCAGGTTCTCATTACTTATCTATTTTATACATATTATTGTATATATGTCAATCCCAATCTCCCAGTTTATCCCACCGCCACCACCCTCACCTCGCTTTTCCCCCTTGGTGTCCATACATTTGTTCTCTACATCTGTGTCTCTATTTCTGCCTTGCACACTGGTTCATCTGTACCATTTTTCTAGATTCCACATATATGCGTTAATATATGATACTTGTTTTCTTCTTTGACTTACTTCACTCTGTATGGCAGTCTCTAGGTCCATCCACGTCTCTACAAATGACCCAATTTAGTTCCTTTTAATGGCTGAGTAATATTCCATTGTATATATGTACCACATCCTCTTTATCCATTCGTCCGTCGATGGGCATTTGGGTTGCTTCCATGACCTGGCTATTGTAAATAGTGCTGCAGTGAACATTGAGGTGCATGTGTCTTTTTGAATTATGGTTTTCTCTGGGTATATGCCTAGTAGTGGGATTTCTGGGTCATATGGTAATTCTATTTTTAGTTTTTTAAGGAAGATTCCTTAAAATCTTCCTCCATACTGTTCTCCATAGTGGCTGTATCAATTTACATTCCCACCAGCAGTGCAAGAGGGTTCCCTTTTCTCCACACCGTCTCCAGCTTCTGTTGTTTGTAGATTTTCTGATGATGCCCATTCTAACCGGTGTGTAAAATTCATTCTTGATTTATATTATCCTTGCATTCTTTAATTCCCCAACTTCTGTTAGGTTATCTGTAAACAAGCACTTCATTTTTTCAAAATGCATCAGAGGCTTATTACCAGGTGCCAGAATGTACCATAGTTAATGTATGCTTTCTGCCTTCTAGGAGCTTACAGGCCAGTGAGGGAGAAAGACATATATATAGATATTTACAATCCTGGGGTGCTGATGCCACAACAGGGATTGAGTGACATCCTAGGAGGCTGTCTATGAGGGTGACAACCATGGCCCAAGTCATACACTCCATTGTCCTGGGAGCCCCAGACTTCGTGGGTCTAAAATATAATTTCTTGTCAGTCTGTATTTAATACTGTGTTATAAAAGATGTTAGCATTATATGATTATATTAAAGTGAGAACTTATATGAAATCTCCTATTGAAATACCTGGCATATAGCATTAGAGTTTTTTAAAATTCTCTTTCATAAACCCAGTCAGTTACTATGTGAATTGGAATATTCCAGAATCTGAGAATATTCTAACAAGCAGTGACTCAAAACTGTGATTCTGTTTATAACCCAAACACATCCTAAAACCAAACAGGGATGATTAATCTTTAGTTAATATGTCAGATGCTTATAAATTAAAAAAAAATAAAGTTCTCTAGGGAAAAGTACATTTGTTACCGAAGAAAATATACTTCTAATTACAGTGGAGTTTTTGTGATGCTTTTGGCTGAGTTGTTTGCCTTTCCTATGAGCTTCACAATAAGATCCTTTAATACCCAGAGCATACAGTAAGAAATTAACGAGCATACTTACCTCAGTTACATAGTATATGGACCTTGGCCTACGTTACTATGATCCAGTTTCAGTTGAAGCTTCTTTTCGGTTTTGTTTAAAGAAGAAAGCACATACTGTTATGTGGAAAAAAACATATATACCGTATACTTATGTGTGTATATAAATTAATAGTGTCAATTATATAATTAGTTCTATTTTTATAAACTTCTCTGTGGTGCTTGATGCTAAATAAGCAAAATGAGAACGAAGCGTGAAGCAGGGGGAGATGAGAAATGGCTTTGTATTGCCAAGAATGACTTGTGATATCCCTTCTACATTTTTGTGCTTGAACAGGCTGCCTGAGAAACATTCCATTTCTTCTTATCACTAACTTCCTTCCACTTTATTTGGCTACCTTTACTTCCCGCTTAGACGTGAAGAAAGCAAAGCCAGAGGCTCTGCTCTGCCACTGGGCATCAGCTTCTTGTCCATACGTACCTGCCTTGCTCATCCTGAGTGCTCACCTGTCTCCTGCCCCCGTAACCAATTACACAGGACAATCCAATTAATTGTGCGTAAAGATTTAGCTCCCCATATACATGCTACTGCCATTTTTAACATTTTAATTCTTGAAATTGTATCTAACATTCTGTGTATATGTTACCTATGGGAGAGGAGTGGGTACACAGCTGTTTCTCAAAGCGTTGGGACCCAAACAACGTGGGAAAATGGGTACTGACTCTTAGATCTCCTACACCTCCACCAATATACCACCATTTCCTCTTTAAAAAAAAAATTAAACTGTGGATCTTGAACAGCTGTGAAAAGCTGTAGTGATGACTAATTTATTTCACACCTATAAAATTTATTGGTACTCATTTGTTTCTCATCTAATTTTTTAGCTATATTTGCCAATTTTGAGTGGTGAAACTGAAGGTAACTAGAATCCTTTTGTTTGCGGAGGGAGGTACAGATCTTATATGTCACCCAAGAGGATGTGAGAATTATAGGCGATAAAAATTCTAACTTCTATCGGGAATGTGTAAGAACCATGTGGTGCAATAAATTCCAGCTATGAGGTGTTTAAATTATTAGCTTTTTTTTTTTAATAGCTACGGTGAGGACAAGGCAGAGAACTCAACACATTTAGTCAGATGTTGAGTGAAGTTGCTCCGAGAGCACTGGCTTATCATCTTTTTGGATGACATCCAAGTTGAATGGTCCAGAAAAGAAAATTAATAAAGAGAGAACTGTGTAAGGAAGTTGGTCCAAAATTACAGATTAGCAAAAGCAATTCATTTATCATTTCATTCTAGCCTGACTCCTTGCTTTATGCAACTCTCTTCTGGCACGATGATCCAAAGGAATGATGCTTGAAAAATAGGTATGTTTTGTGACCGAGCAAGTGAATCACGTGTAGCATCTTAGAATTTTTTAAATTTATTGCAGTCTGTCTTTTTCGTGAGTTGTGGTTTAGCTTATTTTATATTATCTACGTAGTGTTTTTGTAGCTGCTTTCCCCTTTTTCTAGGCCAAACTTGGATTTTGGAAATACTGTTATTGGTATGCTATTATCCTGTTGAAAGGAAATTGCCAATTAAATATTAACTTACTGGCCAAGTACTCTAATGGATTAGGATAAGCACAGCTGTAAGTGTCTTGAAAATGGAAGCATTTTTGTTTTCTTGAGATTCTAGGACCTACTACTTTTAGAAACCTCAGCGATTAAGCAGTTTCGTGTAATTTAAATTTAGGAAACAAAGAACTGAGGCATGTCATTTTAATAAGGGGTTTACCTTGTATTGGAAACACATAGTTGAATAAATATGGCCCTTTTGAAAGAGAATACTTTCAGTACATTTTCACAATTTAAGGATACTTGTTTGTGGTTTTCTCTTATAATAATGCTCTATTAACTGAGTAGTAAAAATTTCTGATCTCAGTGTATTTATCCCTTTTTTGACCCACTCCTCACCTTCATAGGCTTTGCCTTACTTTGAATTTTAACATGCCAGGAACTAGAGTGGTTTGCATCTCTAGTCCATTTTCTTTTTAAATGACAATTGAAAAGATATAGTGGGGATTTATAAACAGAGAAAAATGAACAATCAATATGCTATAATTTAGCAGAGATAATTAATGTTAAATAAAAAAGAGCCTTTGATGGAAGTTTCCTCATAAAAGTTTGTCATGTTAGCATTTTCCTATATTCTTTTAGTAAGAAATAAAATTTTTTAGATATCACAAAAATGCTTTATATTTGGAGCAGTATATGCATATTTGCTTAACTTTGATAAAGTTCTGACTTGGGGGAGCCTTCCATGTTACAGCTACCATATAAAAAATACTTATAGTCTAGTCATTTAGAAATGTACCTTAGAATTCAGTTCTCTCACTATAGAGGAGATTGGTGGCGCAGTGGTTGAGAGTCCGCCTGCCGATGCAGGGGACACGGGTTTGTGCCCCGGTCCGGGAGGGTCCCACACGCCGCGGAGCGGCTGGGCCCGTGAGCCATGGCCGCTGAGCCTGCACGTCCGGAGCCTGTGCTCCCAACGGGAGAGGCCACAGCAGCGAGAGGCCCGCGTACTGAAAAAAAAAAAAAAGATTTACAAATAAAGATTTGACCAGCGTTATAAAGTTATGACCAGAGAGTTGTGGGAAAGTAAAATTTTATTCAGGTAACAAGACTTTATTTTTACATATACACACATATGCTACCGTGTCAGAATTTTTATAAATGTGTCTGTTATTGTGATATGTGCCATATACATAAGGCTACTTGAAGAAGTGGTCTTTTTGTTTGTGAAATAATATCATAGTACTCGTAGTACTATATGGATCCTAAGTATCTTTTTTAGCAAATTCCAATTAAGAGTGGATAGACTTATGTTACGCTCCCAATATATTTACACATTGGAAATTGTGGCTCAACAAGCTACAGCCTAGATCTACAACCTTTATGGATAAAACTACTGAAAAAATACTCCATTTTTTTTTTAACCCTGAATGTCTGTTTCACAGATGTCTATCTTTAAATGAGAATTTGCTATTTGTATGTTCATATAGTTTTCTTCAAAATAACATAATGTACATATAAAAACAGGACACACAATTTAATGGAATTAGCAAAATAATTTGTACATTTACAAGAGCTTTTATTTTCATCAGTATTTTAAGTACTTTGGATAAAATTTTCTCAAATATACAGAGAGCATATTTTCGTTATAGCAACAGTGGTTTCCATTGTTTGATAAGTATAATGTATAAAGTACTTTAAAATTTGTCCCTTTTCATGCTATTAACTTGCATGATGAGAGGTTTATTCTGTGTGTCTGAAGTTTGCATGTGAACATTATGTGATTTTAGTGGCACTCGGGAAACACCAGCTTAGGTCGGGTTCAGTGCTAAGAACCTCATGCACGTGAGTCATGTAATACACACTCTAACCCAATGTGATGGGAATTCGCCCTGTCCCCATTTTAAAAACAAGGACATTCAGGCTCACAAAGGTTAACTAATTTGGTCCGGGCTGGGTAGCAGGACCAGGATTTGATCTCCAAAGCCAAAACTTTACTTTTCCTCTTCAGATTTCTGACGAGAAACCTCTTTATTCAAAGTGTTATTCTTATCGTTTGTTTTATTGGTAGGTAGCTTATCTCTCCTCCCGGTGATCGTGGTGGACGTCCAAGCTTTAGAGCAGTTTGTACCACATTTGTTGTTTGCCAATGATATGCTCACAACAGCTGACTGAAGGAGCAGAAAGGGCCCCTGCCTTTCCCCTGAGGAGGGATGCTGCTGCCTTTGGAAGTGTGCTGCAGTCTTGTCCCCAGGTGCCTCAGGAGTACTGCCCCAAATGGGGCACTGCCTGGGAAATGTAGGAAAGCTTTCATCTGGCTATTACACCAGGGTTGAAGTTCAACAGTTGTTCATCTGGAAAAGAATGGGGGTGGAAGTTGAGTAAAGTATTCTGGGCAAAAGAAAGAATAAACAAGGATCACGAGACAGAAGCACTGTGATGAATGTAGGACCTATCAGCATGTTGGGGCTTTCGTCTGAGATGCTTTTGTTTGAAAGCATGCTACTCCTAAAGTAAAAAAACCTAAGGTGACATGCTGTAGGTTTTCTTGGGACTTCTAATCTCTGGCACACCTCACTTACCCCAAGAGGTCTGTGGACCTCACCTTGAGAAGTTTTGGTGTTAGATATTTTACTGCTAAATTGTGGAGGGTGCAGGAACCGTGAGAAGAATCCTTACTATATGCAGAACGTTGATATCTAGACATTGTCTGACAATAAGAACAGCTCATTTTAAACTCTTGATTATTGAAATAGGTGGTAGTTTAATTTTGCTCAGTTGCATTAAAAACTGTTATTTGATTGCCCCCTTTCATTGAATTAATTAGTGAGATTAGTTATGTGATCGAGGAATTTTTTTTAAATATAGCATAAACTCAGTATAAAGTCATCAGATCACTTCTTCATTTCCATTGCTAATTTGGAGTATAATGTTTTTGTTCTTCTTCCATGTTTCTCCTAGCTACCACAGATTCGTTTAATTTTATACTTCTAGAGTGAAACCATCCTTGATTGAGGTGAACCTGTATCATTCGTAATTGAATATGGGCAGTTTTATAGTATTTTTCATAAAAATAACTTCATGAACTATATTTCTTTTGGAGATGCTTTGTACACCCGTAGCATTGGAAAAAAATCTGTGTTTTACTATCACTATTAGCTTTCTATCATTGTTTTATATCAGGATTTTTAAATTTTAAAATAGCCAGCACAGGCTTGAAAAACAAATATGCCTTTATAGCCATTTATCCTTGAGAATAATGTATTTTATAATACAATCCTTCTGAAAATGTAGTTCATTTTTTCTTTTTTCAGTTATTTCTCTTCATTGGGTGAGTAGATATTTGCAAGGTTGGGTAGGTTTAAAATAATTTTTACGTGTCCAGAGGTGTAACTTATAACTTACGAATTGTGTAATAATTTTTCATGCTGTGTAATATTAATTTTAGGGGTTAGTAAAAGAGGTTTTGATTCCTAAGTGAAAGAAGCCATTTAGTTGAACCCCTTTTATATAGTGTGAAACATTACTAGGATATGGTTCCTCATTTACAGTACGTGGGTTGGCCTAGGGTGAAACTCTGTCCTATAAAACAATAAAATCTTAATAAAACATGTTAAGTCAGCAAGAAGAGTGATAATAGATCCTCTACTATTACTCATCTATAGGAAGTCTGTTGTTTTGAGTAGCAGCAATGGTCTTTTCCTATAGGAATATAATTATAGGAACAATATGCATTTTTCTCTTTTTTAAAAAAAATTTTATTGGGGTATTGTTGCTTTACAATGTTGTGTAAGTTTCTGCTGTACAGCAAAGTGAGTCAACTGTATGTATACATATATCCCCTCTTTTTTGGATTTCCTTCCCATTTAGGTCACCACAGAGCATTGAATAGAGTTCCCTGTGCAGGTTCTCATTAGTTATCTATTTTATACATAGTATCGATAGTGAATTGATATATATATATACAATTGACATAGTATATATGTCAATCCCAATCTCCCAATTCATCCCACCCCTCCTTTCCCCCTTTGGTATCCATACGTTTGTTCTCTACATCTCTGTCTCTGTTTCTGCTTTGCAAATAAGTTCATCTCTGTACCGTTTTCCTAGATTCTCTTAAAAGTATCGTTTTCTACTTTATAAAAATAAAACACATTCTTTGTAGAAAACTTTTCTGCAGACTGTCTTTTCATTACCACTTGCACTTACTGTACCTCATAAAAATTTTCCAGTGTTGTTATATATTCTAGAATACATGGATATACATGTGTGTATATATACATGTATATGGAAGATGTATCTATAATTATCTTATGTTGGTATATTTAAACAATCCTCTGTTATTAAACAAGTTGTTTCTTATGGTGGTTTTGGCAAACTATAAATTTAGCTTTGACTCTAATAGATTTCTGTAATTTAAAATTAAGGTAAATTTGTATTAATAAGAATATATTGGTGCTTCAGTTGTGTATTTTACCAGGGTTTTGGAATTAATTTAACTAGCTTTTTTTTTTTTGTGTGGTACGCGGGCCTCTCACTGGTGCGGCCTCTCCCGTTGTGGAGCACAGGCTCTGGCCATGGCTCACGGGCCCAGCTGCTCCGTGGCATGTGGGATCTTCCCAGACCAGGGCACGAACCTGTGTCCCCTGCATTGGCAGGCGGACTCTCAACCACTGTGCCACCAGGGAAGCCCCTTAACTAGCATTTTTATTGTAAGCCTCCTTACATTTTTTTTTTGTAATAAAGCAGGATATAAATATATATTAAAGTACACTACCTGGTTTAATTATAACTTGGGAGCATTTTGAGATTGTCTACTTATTTAGTCAGAAAAAATCTTTCTGGTTTTGTAAAAATGGATACGTTGCCCTACAGTGAGTACTTCCCTTTTTTCTACCTGTGATCTATGCAAACCATCTTTAAAGAGTTTTGTTTTTCGGTGTTAAGACCTGGTTTGTCATCTGTGGGGTTCTCATTAATATTTATTCATTCATTGTTCGACTTTATATTTTATGTTATTTCAGAAAATTTGTTAAGTAACTTGTTAGCTGCTCTCCATTTTTAAACCACATTTATATAAGAATCTTTATTTTTCAGGGGTTTGCTTTGCGTTTAGCATTCACATTAGTTATATATCCATACTTGCTTGGCGTTTCCAAAACATTTAGTAAGATAGGAGTTTTAAAACAGGAAAAAGCTGTAGTTTGTTCACTACTGGGTTCATGGTGGAGGAAGCTAGCTGCTGATTGCTTTTAGGAATAAGGTAAATAGAGATCAAGGGCCACAGTCTGTCATCCTTCCCTGATGGCCTGTGGATGCAGGAGGGGACAGTCTGCAGTGTGATACTGGGATGGGGTCTTTCAATTCCATCTGAGTATCAGCCTACACGAGTCACCGTGTCATGGCAACCCTGGCTGAATAGAATCTCAGAGATGCTAAGCAGCATTTTGGCCAGATGAACAAGGATATATATCATCATAGTTCTGTGTAGAGTTAAGATTTATGATTTTAGTTAACAGAGATAAGAGAAGTCAAATACTCTTGAGTGATCTCAAAAAATGTATAAAGTAATACCCCATAAGTATCACCCCACGTCATCTTTTCTCAAGATAACATCCAGAAACCCAGAGAGAAATCCAGAAAAATATGTTCACGTGTTTTATTGCTGGGAAGTGGGTAGGGCACTGTTGTCCCAGGACCAGTATTGCAAAATCCATTCTCAAGGTTTAAGGAACAGGTCTGATCTCTCCATCAGCCCTCCTCCCTCCAGCAAGGCAGGAAGAATAAATAACTTATTGTTCCATCGGCTATTTAATAAGATTCCAGAATTCCTTTCTTTTTCAACCACATATTATTCACCCTTGTGGGTTTAGTGTACTGAGTTTAGGACACTGAGGAACTACATCTTATGGTACTTGATCTGCTGAGGCTTTAAAATCAGAATGGAGACCGACGTAGAGGCAGAGAATAGACTGTTGGTTACCAGAGATGGGGGTTGGGCAGAATGGGCAAAGGTGGTCAAAAGGTACAAACATCCAATTACAAATCCTGGGGATGTAACATACAGCTTGGTGACTATAGTTAACAATATTTTTTAACTATATACGTTTTGCAGTATATACATACATCAAGTGATTCTGTTACACACAAGCGAATACAATGTTTTGTCAGTTATATCTCAATTAAAACAAAGAACAGAGGCTGAATTTTGAGAATGCCTCCCTTGAGGCAGTCACATCACCAACAATATCTAATGTCACCTTATAGGCAGCGTTCATCACCCTTTTATGACTGAGGAAACCTGGACTCAGAGTTGGTCACCATGAGTCAATTTATTTGCTTTTGTTCACTCATTTACTCAACACTTGATCACCTGCCAGCTGCCCCGGGAACAAGATGCTGTCCTGCCCTCAGGTGGCTGAAAGCCTTGCAAGCTTGTCACTAACCAGTGGGGCCCATACGGGGTTCTTGTCATTGTGCCACGGCTGAGAAAGGGGAGGGACAGGCATCCACTGACAGGGGAAGTGGTGGATGTTCCTGGCCAGTGAGAAGAAACAGGCAAAGGTTACCTGCTAAAAAAGACAAGTTGACCCAGAATATGAAATTGCTGTTGAAACAGAAGTCTTGGATATCCTATGCAGCACTTTTTAAATGTTCAGGGAAAAAAATCAAAACATAAAAACATGAGTCTGGTAAGATTGTTATATTTATAACTGATTTTTTTAAATTGAGCACCTACTGTAGCACACCAGCTACTCTGGCATTTAGAGATGTATATACATGGTTTCTTTATCTCAGGATGGGAACAAAGGAATAAGACAAGAAAAAGAACACTAGAATGATAGAAGAATATTTTGTGCCAGGTTTAAGGCTGCTAATTTAATTCATGTCAATAAACATTTATTGAACTAATAAAGCTTTTTTTCTTGCCCTTGAGCTCACAGCCACTTTAAGACAGGTGAATGATGAGTGCCAGTCTCTGAGGTCTCTATATCCCATGCCAAGGAGATAGCAGTGTGTTTAAGTGTGGGTTTAAGTTTAAAATGAGCTGTTCTAATGAGATATCATCTCACACCAGTCAGAATGGCCATCATCAAAAAATCTACAAACAGTAAATGCTGGAGAGGGTGTGGAGAGAAGGGAACCCTACTACACTGTTGGTGGGAATGTAAATTGATACAGCCACTATGGAGAACAGTATGGAGGTTCCTTAAAAACCTACAAATAGAACCACCATATGACCCAGCCATCCCACTACTGGGCATATACCCTGAGAAAACCATAATTCAAAAAGAGTCATATACCAAAATGTTCATTGCAGCACTATTTATAATAGCCAGAACATGGAAGCAACCTAAATGTCCATCGACAGATGAATGGATACAGAAGATGTGGCACATATATACAATGGAATATTACTCAGCCATAAAAAGAAACGAAACTGAGTTATTTGTAGTGAGGTGGATGGACCTAGAGTGTGTCATACAGAGTGAAGTAAGACAGAAAGAGAAAAACAAACACCATATGCTAACACATATATATGGAATCTAAAAAAAAAAATGAGCTGTTCTTCTTGTCAGACATTGTCTAGAGGACAGAGGAGAGGCAGTTTTGAATTTGTGTTTTGAATTTGAATTTTAGTATGGTGGCTACATAAATAAAAATGAGGGGTTTATTTAGGAGACTAATCCAATAATCTGAGAAAATAGCATGACCTGAACAAGGGTATAATTTGGAAATTTAAGAATTTAAAAAAAAACAGTCTTTTAGAGATACTTCTAAACCTCTGAGTTTTTCCATTAACGTGTTAGTGCCAGTTATTTGAAAAGTTAAGTAAAGGGTGTGTAGTTGGTCTTTTCTATCCAAATATATAGTAATTAAAAGTCTTACTTATATGTTATGGATATGAATGTGGAGTTTCAATCCCACCACCTGAAATTTCTTGGAAATGACCATATTCGGCAGTGCAAGGCGGGGTCCAGATGATTTCAAAAGGGTCAGCATACGAGGACACTAACTTCGGAGTCAAACAGACCTTTTGTACTTTGCAGTTGTGTTTCTTGGGCAGTTTAATCTTCCTGGCCTCAATATTCTCCTCTATAAAATGGGCATAATGCCTGATTTCATGGCTTATAGAGTTAGTGAGGATTAAGGAGACATTGAACGTAGAGCATCTGGCACAATACTCACTCACATTCTAAGCTCACATTCTTATTATTTATAATAAGGTACTTGTCTTTCAGGAAAGACAACCATATTGTAATTTGGGGCCGCTTGGTTTATTTTGCCACTTCTGTAATAGGACCCTTGTTTGCATATTTCTTCAATTTTATGTTTATACATCTTTTCTTCTTCCTCTAAACGTTTTCCCTCAGTCTCATAACCTTGCCTTGGGAGCAGCACACTGTTGTGTTATTTGATACCAACAGTATACACTATCAGCCTTTCTTTTACACTTTTCTGGGGACTCAAATTTAGCAAATAATGAGAAATTGTCTAATGGGAATTGGAAGTCATAAAATTAACTGGGATATTGCATGTCGTACATTAACATCGACAACAAAAAATCAAATGTGTTATAAACACTAAGGAAGCGGTCATAATGAACTGTTTTCCCAAGCAACCAACATGGCCCTCATAGAAGGGAGATAATTCTCATTAAAGAGGTTTGCTCAGCTTTTAGACCAGGAAGCATTTGTGATCCCTTTTTTTTTTTGCAGGAACCCTTCCTTATGGGGCTACCCTAAAGAAGATGATAGACATTTGTCATAGGCCTTTCCTTTTCTGAATTTAATTTCTGTTTTTTTCGGCTTGTTTTCTAGCTGACCTTAACAACCTTTCCAACAGGCAAAATCGTGAGCTGTCCCTGGAAAGTTGCTATAGCTCAGATTCAAGTTACAGTGCAAGAAAGACATAATGAAACCAGAAAAAAACTGTAGAGACAGCCAAACAAAATAATCGGTGAAAAGGAAAGGCTCTTGTGAGAGAGAACACTTTTCTTTTTTAATACCAGAGATATGATGGCTTATTTTGCATAGTATGTAATGGAATTTTCTACTGCAAAAGGTGCCATATTCTGGATTCATTGTTTTATCCAAGTCAGGGTCTAGGTTAGTAAGGAAGCATCCGCTCTGGGACTTTCAGAGTTATTGCCGTGTCTATGTAATTAAGTGGATAAATTAACTTAGTACACGTTCAGCTGTTCTGTTTTCTTTCGAGTTATTTTCCTTTTGCTTGGTAATACTGCTTTGAATGCAGCAAAAATCAGGTAACAAGTTAACCTTAGGGCGTGAAGATGGTTGACAAGTCAGAAGGATGAAGGGAGAAAAGTCATTCTAGTAGTTAAAATAAGGTATACCAAAATCTCTGTACGATATTCCATGCCCTTTTGATAAGGCCAATAAACAAGTATCAGGTTTCTTGGATTATCATATATTAGAAGCAGCAAATGAGAGGATGAGAGCAAGCATATTGAAAGTGGTAAGACAGGCCGTTAAAACCCCGTACAAGCACTTAGCACAGCAAATAGGGAGCAATCTGTTATCCAGGCAAACGACCCTACAGACTTCATTAGGTCCCGATGGTATCACTGCATTTACAATCAAGTGCAAAAATTAGAGTCTATAATGATGACCCAGGGAAGATACAGTTACATCCATTCTGCACGAAACAAGAAGGCAGACAAGGATAAGAGAGTTTTCTTTGAATGGTAAAAATACAAGTTTGGGCCTGTACATGAATAAATTTCCTGAATTTGGAAAATTTGCTTTCATTCATTTAACTAATAGTTATGGCACAGTTGTTGACAGTTGTAAGCCTTATAAACTGCACCATTAAGCCCTTTACACTTATTAATTGTTTAATGCTCACAATTAATTCATGAGTTAGGTCACTCGTTGGGCCTATTGCACAGATGAAAAAAAATCAAGACAGAGCAGCCAGCCCTCAAGCCACACTCTGCCTGGGTAGACCTAGCCTCTTGGTTGGGGATCTATGCTACATTCCCCTGCCAGCTGTATCGGCCACAAACCTGATGTTACAACACACCCCGTCCGCCCAGAGCAGCACTCACACTACGTGATTTACGTCTGATTCACCGACTGTTCTGTACACCCCGTGAAGGCAAGGATTGTATCTAAATCAAGGATTTATATCCTCAGCACCTAGAAGAACACCTGGGACATAAGAGGTGCTCAGAAACTATTAGTTAAAAGGCTTAAAATGCAGGAAAATTAGCTACAGTAATTATTTTTTTATAATTTTTTAAATAAATTGGTATTTTAGAAACAATTTTTTCTTCTACCTGTGTTCTAGCTTGAACATGCTTTTCAGTCCTTTTTCTTATCTGACTGCCCAGCAGACCCTGTTCTCCCCTCTCTGCCATTCCGAGCCTGTGCGTTCCTGGTCTCTTGTGGCACCACATTATCCAGTTTTCCCAGCCCAGTCCTCCTCATCACCCCCATCCCGTGAGTGTTGAAACCTGCAGCTTCATGAGAGACCAAACTCTCACTAATGCTCTTCTTCACTTTTTCAAACCTGTTACCCTCTGTCAGCGCTGCCCGTAGAAATACAACATAAGTCACAATGTGAACCTCACACGTAATTTTACATTTTCTGGTAGCCACATTATCAAAGTGAAAAGAAACAGAAGAAATCCATATTAATAATATATTTTGTTGAAACTGTTATGTCAAAAATATTTTCACTTCACCATATCATCAACATAAAAATGATTAATGACACCCTACATTCCTTTTTCGTATCGATTTCTCAGAAACCTGGCACGTATTTTATATCCAGCACATCTCAGTTTGGCCTGGCCCCACCCCAGGTGCTCCACAGGCACTTGTGGATTGGGGCTACCGTGCTGGACCCTGAAGGTCTGTGCGCTCACAAATGCCAGATCCTCATCTCTATCCCCCAAGTTTCACGGGGCTCTAGACCCCCTTATCCAGTTCCCTGGAAAGTGCCTCGGACTCAGCCCACCGTCTTCCCTTCCTCCTTCCAACCTGCTGTGCCTCCAGGGCTCACATCCGTGAAGCCACCTTCATCTACCCAGTTGTCTACCCTGGAATCTTGTGCATTTCCTTCGGCCCTGCCCTCTCCCTCAGCTACACATCTGGTCCTGTCACATGTAACAACCAGACGTCTTTGAATCTGTTCACTCTTCATCATCCTTGAAGTTGCTTGGACCACAGAACCATCATTTCCCATCTGGGCTTTGGTAACAGCCTCAGATCTGGTTTTCCTGCTGCGGTTCTTGCCGTGACACAATATTGCCCACAGTTCCTTCCTGATTCTAATCGTCCCGTCACCGTTTAAGATCTCTCCATAGTTTCCCTTGCTCTTGGGATAAAATCCAAACATTTTTATTGTGTCCATCAAGGTCACTTCCTGCCTTCCTTTCCAGGCTTCGCCCCCGCCCCCTGCATTTCAGCCATCCTGACTGTCCTTCACTTCTCACTCACAATTTTCCCTGCCTGGAGAACTCTTCTCTCTCCTCTTGGGCAGTTAACTTCGATTTGCCCTTCAGATGGCTTTGCTAGAGAAGTCTTTCCCTGCCCCAGGCCTAGGTCTCTCGTTAACATTCTCATGGCCCTTATGTTGTTTATAAATCCTTGTATTTCATCTTTCCTACTGGACTCTGAGCTCCAGGAAGGGAGAGACTTGGTCTGTCCTCTGCTGTGTGTAAAGTGTGTCGTAATTTACCTGGCATTTAGTGAGCATTTCATGAAACAAACAAACAAATATAACAAATGTAAGAAATGAACTCACAGATACAGAGAACAAATGAGTGGTTACGGGTGGGGAAGGGGGGATTGGGGGAAATAGGTGAAGGGGATAAAGAGGTACACACTGCCAGTTATAAAATAAATAACTCACGGGGATGTAATGTACAGCACAGGGAATAGGGTCAATATTTTATAACTTTGTGTCTGTATATTTTACAGTCACTTTGTGTAATCTATAAAAATATCACATCACTATGTTGTATACCCAAAACTAATATCATATTGTAAGTCAACTACAATAAATTCAAAAGAGAAAATATTTGAAGGGATGAATGAATGAACAAATCCAGGAAGAACACAGTGTAGTGGTTTCCAGGTTTAATTAACCTTTACCCAGTACATGAGTTACCTTTGGAACATCCCAGCCTCTGCTTGAATACTAGTAATGGAAATCTCACTAACTAGATGGGCATTTCTTCTTTTGAACAAGTCATTATTTAAAAGTTATTTCATTGTATAGAGAAAGTTTGTCTTACATAAGAAACTGGTTTGTAAACTTTAAAGCATTATACCCTCTCCTCCCCAAAGAAAACCATGAGATAAAGTTTGTATTATCCTAAGTATTCTGTTTTGACTTGTGTTATTGTTGAGCTTGATTAATAGTTGCATCATGAATTTCATTTTCCATTGAAAAACAGAACAATGTATATATATACATTTTATTCTTGCCAATTAGTGTCTACAGTGAAGAGAAATCAAACACATGTCAACTCGTTTTTTGTCTTGTTTACATGTCTGAGTGTGTATGCATTCTTATGTGCGTGTATATGTATTGTCTGTTTCTCGCTGGAGGAAAAAAAAGTGATCTTTCTAACTATAAAGCACCCACTGTTTTCCATTAGGTCTCATTTGTTACACATTTCTGCTTTTAAATTACTTCTGAGCCACAGAATCTGGCAGGCCTCGTTGGAAGGCATTTGAGGATAACTACTCTATCTGGAATCCAGCCATTTACAGTATTTGAAAGCAAAGAACAAAGCAAAGCAGTCTGAGATTATTTCACTGAATGTTTAAACGTTTTGGGAAGAACAATTAAAATTAAAAGGAAATCCTCCATTGGCGCATGCTCTGAAAAGACCCACTTTTCTCCATCTTTGAGTTTGGTGCGTCTGAAAACCAATTCGAATTTGTTCATCTTTAATCCTTTGCTAATCAGTGGACAGGTTTACTTTCTGCCAGTTTATGGCAGAATTGCTAACCCTCTATGGCCTGGAATAATGTTAAAGAATCAGATAGTTTATTGGGTAAATTGTCCTGTTTTCTACTCTTAGAGTCCAATGCAAACCCAGCAGAGAAGCAAATCTTGATCGTGTGTATTATCCCAGTTCTTCCTCAAGAGAATTCAAATTGCATCATCTGGTTTTAGAATTTCTAAACCTCTTAATAATGTTAATGAGTGTGTGGAGCAATAGTAGCAAGGCTGACCTCAGACTAACAACAGAGAAGCAGTGGAAAAACTCAGGCTTTGAAGGTGCACAGATGCGGGCTCTCAGCTGAGAGCATCTAACATGTACCAAGTGCTGATGCAGTGCCGAGTGCTGCGCTCAGTGCTGTAGGTATGTTGTCTCATGGGGACAGAAGGGTATTTCCATGTCATGAATTACAGAGGTCAAGTCACTTGCCAGGTTTACAGAGCTCCCAGTGGACTCTGACCTCCGATCCTGGTGTCTGGCTTGAAAGCCCAGGCTTTTTCCAGCACCACCACCTCTGTGTTGTTTAGATTTCTTGAGTCATTATGGTTGTCATTGCTTACAATACCAAAGTTGCACCGTACTACCTATAGTTCTAGTATTTAATTGAGCTTAATATAAGGGATGTATTTGAGTATTGTTTCAGGAAGTTTAAAAACTCGTTATTGATATTTCTGAAGATATCGACCTGCAAGGAGCCATTTCTGTTACTTTAAGAGAGAAATTAGATGGAAGTTTCTTTTCCTTGTTGGAGTAAAGTCAATCCTAGGCAAAAGAATAAGGGCTTTAGAACTATTCTTTGTGAAGTTTTAAGTAAAACATGGGTCTATTGTCCTTTCTCTAGATAAAGCTTATGCCTTAGTTGGCATTCAGCAACCGATTTAAAGCTATATCAGGGATTGTCAACAACTTTAGTCTTGCTTATCATTCCTGAGGCTCAGCAAACAAGAATGCAACCAGCCTTATAATTCTGTAGCTGAACCAGGTCCCACTCTGCAACCTGTCTTTCTATGGAGAGGTCATAATTGAACCCCCCAATTCTGAGTGTCCTGATCTCCAAAGGGGAAGACTGGCACTTAATTATTACCGTTTCTTTTGCTTTTTAGTTTTTTGAGTGTTCGTGTGTGTGCTTGGGTTTATATCACTCAGTGACTTCTGCTCCCTCATCTGACTTGAACTTTTCTCAGAGGTATCTTTAAAGTGCTTCTTTGGGGGAATTTTCTCATCTATAGGAAGTTTTAGTCCTAGTTTCTGTACGCTTTGGTTGAAATTGTCTACAAACACAATGAGAAATTGGGGCTTCATTTCCTTCAGCTCCATCCCAAAAGTTGAGAATTAAAAAGAACAAACCTGGTAAAATCCTGGTGACCAAAAGCATGCTAGACAAGGTGGGTGTCGGTGGGGAGAAGCAGCCCCAGGATGCCTCCCTCCTGCGTTGGCGGTTGAATCAGAGAGATTCAGACAGGCTGAGTTTGGTCTGAAGTAAAGGGTTTAAACTCTTTGATTCCTTAGCAGTTCTCATTCAATGACAGACAATGATAAAGGTGAAATAATTGAACTTGAGATAAAATAATAAGGACTCAGGGAACCCAAGAGAGGTGGGGGAGGGGATAAGCACTTGGCTATGACAGTAAGGGGTAGACCGCCATTTGTTTGGCCTCAGATCCTGTAGGTATTGGGGTGGTGGATGCATGTCTGCTTTACACTTTCCAGAGTTGGGGCTGCTTAGGAATCTTTCCTAAGTCTGATTAGGGAAAGAGCTGTGATACTTGATTTAATAATTACCATGGAGTCAGATAAACTCCATTCTGTATCAGACTACCATATTAATCTCCTAATTGGGCTTTCTTTTATGTTCCAGGAATGGGCTAAAAATCTGTCCTTGTCTTTAGTAAACTCAAGAAAGATTACTTTGTATCTGAAGTAGTTGCATTAGTAATGGATTCATTCCAAGTTCTTTGAAGTTTTCTCAGAGCCTTTAAAAGATGTCAGTTAACCTTATAGCTAAAGTAATTTACAGTAAAAAAAAATACAGACAAAATGGCTGAAACAGTATTTCTGTGAAAATTGTACTGTTATTCTTTGTTAAATGGTGAGATTTTGGAGTAAGATACGGTTTTTCACAGTTCTTTAATGCTACAGCATGTTAATTGTATGTGTTAATAATAAAGGTATAGCAGAGGATTAGAAGTTCTAGTCACTGCTGATAGCAGTTTAAAAAAATCCTGCAGCAGGTTCGGATATGTGGGGAAGGATTATAGTGAAAGCACAACTTAGCTCATAAGGAGCTTATTACGGATCAGCACCCAGGGGCCTCATCAGGTATGAAATACAGGTGTATTCTCAGAGTTGTTTTACTTTCTGCCACTTGATACCCATCACAGTACATGTATGGAGCCCTAATGGAGAAATTTCTAATGTACTTTTAATCTTTCAGTCTCTTGCTAGTTGGTGCTTTTAGGTAGCCATGACGTTAACGAAATGGTATAATAGCTTTCCTTATAAGGGTTTCTCTTCTTTCACTTTCTCAGCTGTGATTCCTGTTTCATTGAAACTTCTTCTCTTGAAAAGAGAACCCTCCTACACTGTTGGTGGGAACGTAAATTGGTTCAGCCACTGTGGAGAACAGTATGGAGGTTCCTTACAAAGCTAAAAATAAAACTACCATATGACCCAGCAATCCCACTTCTAGGCAAATATTTGGAAAAGATGAAAATTCTAATTTGAAAAGATACATGCCCCCCAGTATTCACAGCAGCACTGTTTACAATAGCCAAGACAGGGAAACAACCCAAGTGTCCCTCAACAGATGATTGGTTTAAGAAGACATGGTATATATATATATACAATGGAATATTACTCAGCCATAAAAAAGAATGAAATATTGCAATTTGCAGCAACATGGATGGACCTAGAGATTATCATACTAAGTGAAGTAAGTCAGAGAAAGACAAATATTGTATTTTATCACTTGTATATAGAATATAAAAAATAATACAAATGAACCTATATATAAAAAAGAAACAGATTCACAGACGTAGAAAACAAACTTATGGTTACCGAAGGGAAAAGGGATGGGGGTAGGGTTAAATTAGGGGGAAGGGATCGACAGATCCAAACTACGTAATATAGATAAGCAACAAGGATTTACTGCATAGCACAGGGATATTCAATATCCTGTAATATAACCTATAATGGAAAATAATCTGAAAAAAATATATATATAGAAAACTGAATCACTTCGCTTTATACCTGAAACTATTGTAAATCAACTATACTTCAATTAAAAACAAGAAAATTCCCCTTTTTCCTAATTTGAACCGCAGTCTTCTTTATTGCCCTTTTAATGGCTCCTTAAATACGTCACAGAGCTTGACTCTTTAGGACAAGCTTTATTTGGTATACACTATAACCTTTGTTCTTAGGCTTCTAAAAGCCAAACTTGGGGTTATACTAACTGATACAGGACATGCAGGCTTTCCTCACCTTTTTCAATTTATTTGAAATCTAAATCTTTGGGTAAAAAAATAAAAAGACACAAATTTTTTAAATGAAACAGAATACTAATAGATAATATTGAGTAGTGAAGACTTAGAAATAATTTATTTAAAAAGTCACTTAGAAATGTTCTACTTAACATTTTCAATGGCTCTTGTTTTCTGCAGGCTTGGAAATTGTATATCTTAGAGAAATAAATAACCACAACCTAATGACAGCAAAATGGACTGCATCGGTTCTTAAATGCTAACTCAAAATATGTTCAGCAAGACAAAACCAGGCCTGTCTGATTGCTACAGTACTTGGGGTGCACTGGGCGGAAGGTTAATTGGTGCTGCTTATTTCCTTGACACTGTCAGCTAAGAGGGAAAGGCTAGCACCTCCTCCTGATCTCATCAGAACGTGCCATCAGCAGTGGCAGAGTTGGTATTAAAATCTGGCCAATGTACAGAAAAGTTTTGATCATAGTTATAGGGCAAAGTTGATTTGAGTGACTGCTTATTGGAGCAAACTTGTTTTTGATCCACTCATTGATAGCTAAAATCCTTAAACCTCAGAAAGGTTTTTTTTTTTTTTAAGTAACCTGTTATCTGTAGTCATGATTCTGATTTAAAACAAAACAAAACCCCTTATCTCTACCATTAGGAACTCTTACAGGTTCAAATCTGATTTTCTGGAAAGCTTGAGTGTTTAACCCCTTAGGAGAAAAGCACACGCCTATGTTGAATTTGCGAGGCCCTTCAGAGATGTAGTCTAACCTATAATGAAACATCAGCTCGTAACATAATTCTTATCCAGTGTTTATAATGGCCCAGGACTTTGCACATGATAGATTTCCTATAAATGTTTGTTGAATTAAACACATACCTTTCTAGAAATGTAATGCTGTCCAGTCTGCGCCTGTGTCCTAAGAACCCAGGGCTGTGTGTGTGTGAGTGTATGCAGTATGTTATTTGTAGCACTAGTTTGAACTATTGTGCTGTGTAGAAAAGCCTTCAGGGCCCTTTGGTAAAATACCTTGCAGAACTTTGAGCTTTGTGGGTCATATTGGGCAACGTGACCCTTCACCAAAGATCTCAGGCTCTGACTTTGACAGCTGGTAGCTATCACTCTCTGAGGCTCTTCCTGTCATCTTGGGGTCTTTAACATCAAGTCTATTGTTATCAGTGGGACTGTCTGCAGCAACCCCATTCCTCCTAGGCTGATGACAAAACATGTAAAACCAGAGTAAGAAAAATTAGAAGGGGAGTACCCAAGGTTTCCATGTAAATCCACTGCATGAAAGGGTGACAACAGTGTTTTCTGCTCAGAAGCCCTTTTGCTGCTTGGTTGGCTTTTGACTGGCACATAGACGATGTTTGGGGGTATTTAGATTACAGATATGTGAGTTGTTATTCTAGTTTTCAGTTACTTTTCCCAGACTTAAAAAATAAGTGTTTATATTAAAAGGGATGTGTACCTATATAATGCAATTTTTAAATTTAAAAAATGTATATATTTTTCTATTTCATACACTCCAAAAGGGATGGTACTGAAAATGTTTCAGGTGATTGGGAACACTTATGACAGAGGTCACAAAACTGGCACCATTGCCATATTTGGCCCTGCAAAGTGTTTTGTTTTGCCTCTACATTTTAAAAATTAAATTAGTCCCTAACTCTTTAAAATCGAGTTATTTCTGGTCCTTCACAGCGGGGATGGGGGATGGCGGATGGCGGAGACCAGACTGTCTGGCGCTACTAGATTTGAATTCTACCTTGTCCAGGGCAACTGGCTTCTTTCCAGGGGACACATGTTGCTAGGTCACTGCATTTGCCACGGTACCCTGTTGCTCCTTCTTGCTAAGACGGAGGGTTGGGTGTCATTCAAGAATGGGCTTGCCCTGTCCCAATCTGACACCTTTCCTCCTTTATTTTACCTAAGTCCTGTAACCATTTGAGTTTTGACCCCTGATTTTGACATGAATAAGCCAGTCCTAGATAAATCCTGAGAAAGCTTTCATACCATGATCAAAGGAAAATGTATAGACAAGATTCCATCATCTACACTACTTAATAATACAAACACTGAAATATTATTTTCTTAAAAACATAATTTAAAAATCATATTACATTTAGCTCTCAGGTATTCTGTTTTTGATTTTTAGTCTATGAACACATTATCTGAACTTAAGACTTTTGGTATACCAGATGCCTTAACTTACAGAGCAGAGGATGTGCTTAATTTGTCATTTAAAATTCCTTCCTTAACTAATTGGATATTGAATATTGTGGTAGAGTAAACAGGAGTTTATAATTTAGCATGTTTCCTTTTAAGGTAGTTACTAATACTGGAAGAAACAACCTGAATTTCTAAAGGGAAACTGACTTCTGTGAGTTGCGTAGTAGTTTTGCTGTTCCCCATAATGAAGGGAAGGTTTCCTCTTTGAGAGCAAGTCCTGTTCCTAAACATAACAATAACAGTGGAGTCATATTGGTGCTCACTTTGTGCCCATGTACTTTACATATAAAGATCCTGTATTTAATTTGATTGAGATCCTGTATTTAATTAATTCACAGTATCTGAATGAAGCACAGTATCTGAATGAAGTTCTTATATGATCCTAATCCTACAGATGAGAAGAAAATGAGATGTGTAAAATTTTAGAAAATGTATACCTGGTCACAAAGCTGATGAGAAATCCAGGATACACATCCAGGTCTTCTGTCTCTGTAAGCATTGAACCACAATGACGTTTTCCAAACTTTGAAAAGAGAGACACGCTTCCTTTGGTTCCACTCCCTCCAAAAACAAAAAGCAAAAGGTGAATTCCCACTTTGTGTACTGAAACCATTACACTGTAAGTGTATTAGTGAAAATACTGATATTTTTGCCTGAAATGTTAGCTTAATTTTGGATATATACCATATATTTCTTGTCTGAAGGAGCATTTTTTTTTTTTTTTTTTTTTGTGGTAGGCGGGCCTCTCACTGTTGTGGCCTCTCCCATTGCGGAGCACAGGCTCTGGACACGCAGGCTCAGCGGCCATGGCTCACGGGCCCAGCCACTCCGCGGCAGGTGGGGTCTTCCCGGACTGGGGCACGAACCCACGTCCCCTGCATCGGCAGGCGGACTCTCAACCACTGCGCCACCAGGGAAGCCCTGAAGGAGCATTTTTAACATTGATTTTCCTTTTAGTTGTTAAAAGGTAGTAAACATAAACATTTACCAAGTACTGAAACCAAAGCCTTTCTGACCAAATTACATGCTTTATAAAAATTGATAAATTATGTTTAGACTTGTTATCAGTAGCAAATCCTAAATTCTTAAATATATTTGAAAGTTCATATAAAGCCTTAATTAAAAGATCTTTCTTCTTAATGTTTCTGCTTTACAGTGTATTGCTTAACCAACCACTTAACCAGTCTAGCAAACCAACCACTAAATTATAACTTCTATGTCATCAGGAGATACTGTGAAAGTTAGCGATCTTAAAAAATAATCGGCAGAATGCCAGGTGAACCGAACATTTAGGTTTGAAAGGAAAGAATACACTAATCCCGTGTGTTTATCTTGAACTGTTTTTCCATTTTAAAAGTAATATAACCATATTATAGAAAAAAGAGAAATAATATTTCCTCTTCCCAGGCTGCTGAAAAAGAGGAAACAGCAGCTGTTGTCATTTTGATATGTTTCCTCACAGGCTTTTTTCCTTTGTGCTTTCAAAAAACAATAATACGTATATGTCATCAGACTTTCACCTTTTTTTTTTTATTCTGCCTTTTTTCCCATAGCATATTACAAACTCTTTTTGGCATAATTGTTTTTGCACCATCTTAACAGTTGAGTAACACATAGGATTCTTAATCTAAAATCTAGGGTATGCAAGAGACTTATACGTAATTTCTTCTAAATTTTGTAGACTCTGCTCTGACAGGTTAGGGAGAGGGACATTGTTTGTCACCTGTAGCTTTCTCCTCCCATGTCCTGGCAGAGATCCTGTGGTGTGTGCGTGGAGTCTTGCGTAGCACTGTGGAGGTCCCCCACTTAGGAGTCCTTATGCCCTCACCACTAATATGCCTGTCATCCAAGCCACCGTGCTCCTTCAACAACTGACAGATCTACATCTGCACTGGGCATGGGAATCCTGTCAGGTCTTCACCCTCTGGATCTTGGAGCTCTGCCTGAATAGACCCATAAAACTACCATTTCTCCTAGCAGGCCACCTACTCCCAGAGGCCTGCCCTGGCTTGCATAGGTCTCTCCTATGCAGCCGTCACCTCACAGCTCTCAAAGGCGTGCTCCTCTCTTCCATTCCCACCCACGGGAACACTTGGTCCAATCCCACTGAGGAGTGCAGGCTTCCAGAAGACATAAGGGAGTCCCACTGTCTGCCAGCAACATGTGCCTCTGGCTCTGAGGCAACGGAGGGACATACGATGCCCTTGTATGTTAGTTACCCAGTCATAGTTGCAGAGTATAGTATCTGGGCTGTACTATACTTTGCTAACCATTCCCCTGTCTCAGACAATTGTTGTCCATTATGTTTTTTTGTTTGTTTTGTTTTGTTTTTGCGGCACGCAGGCCTCTCACTGCTGTGGCCTCTCCCATTGCGGAGCACGGGCTCCGGACGCGCAGGCTCAGCGGCCATGGCTCACGGGCCCAGCCGCTCTGCGGCATGTGGGATCCTCCCGGACCGGGGCACGAACCCGTGTCCCCTGCCATCGGCAGGCGGGCCCTCAACCACTGTGCCACCAGGGAAGCCCTGTCCATTATGTCTTCAGTGTTATAAATAACACTGCAGTGAACATTTTTGTGCATACACTTTCTTCTCTATTTATGATTTCCTTAGGGTAAATCCTCAGAAGGAGCATTTCTGGTTATGAAAATTTTTTTATGACTTTTTAGATACTGTAGAGCCAAGATGCTTTCCAACGCTGAGTTTGAAAACTGAGTAGAACATTCTGGGGGTTACAGCTATGTAGTGAGTAAAGCGGCCTTTCAAAGTCATTCTTCTTTTCAAGTTTTTCTAAAATGATGAGTATTCAAGCAATTCTAACTCTTTTAATAAATTTTTTCAACTTAAGGTAACTTGCTGAGCGTGCTGAGGTACCTGAGAGAAGCTGGGTACTCGGTGGATGAGTCAATGGCTGCTGTGGTGTTGAGGCTGAGTAGTGGCTCCCCTGTGGGCGATCACTCCTGTGGTCCTGCCTGTTTCAGACGTGGCCCCATCTGTGCTCAGCTCCACACATGCTTCTCTAGTCTAGTCACTCAGAGCTTTTATTTAGCTAAACATCAGTTTATTAGTTAGTTACTTTAGTTATTTCGTGATCAAGTACTTTGTACATTAACATGTTTCACATTAACATGTTTCAAGTACTTTGTACATTAATGTGTTTCAAAACGGCACAGTTGTTAGCACCGGCTTGCTTTCGTCCAGCTGTCCTGGCAACGAATCAGATGGACCTTAGTGTCTTACCAGTTGTTATGGGTCAGGTTGTGTCCTGCCAAAACCCACATGTTGAAGCCTTAACCCCTCCGTGCCTCAGAATGTGACTTTACATGGAAATAGTCACCACAGATGTAATTTGTTAAGATGGAGCAGGGTGGGCCCCTAATCCAGTATGACTGGTGTCCTTATAAAATGGGGAAATTAGGACACGGACACTCAAAGGAGAACATGTGAGGATGGAGGCGGAAATTGAAGTGAGGCAGCAGAAGCCGAGAACGCCAAAGATTACGAGTAAACCACCAGCAGCTAGGGCAGAGGCTGGGACCCATTCCCTTCCACGGCCCTGGGAAGGAGCCAACCCTGAGAAAACCTTGGTCTTGGACTTATATCCTCCAGAACTGTGAGACAGTAAAATTCTGTTGTTTAAGCCAGCCCAGTTCATGGTATTTGTTATGGCAGCCCTAGCAAACTAATACACCAGTTCAAGACTGTTTTACAATTATCTATTTGATAACCAAGGGCGCTTCTTCCCCCTTTTAGGTTGGTTGCCCCTTTTCTTTGTCATCTAAAACAAATTATGGTCACATCAGTGCCAAAGCTTCTAAAGTTTCTATTTTGTGCTATTCTCCCTTTATGTCCATTCTGTTACTATCCTTGAAGGATGCTTTAAGCACATTTTTTATGTGCTTTGTGCTTTTTCTAAATCAAAAGACCTCTCTCATTGTAGCCATAAATGTTCCTAATATTCTTCATCATTTTCCTGAAGGCTTGTATGGCATCATTGTGCTCAGGCCAATTACGGCATTTCATGACTTCCAGGTTTTGCAAATACAGCTTTCTATTCTGTGTATTCTTTCTTGTTTCCACTTCACAATTTCTGTTTTCTAATTATCAAGACATAGTCTCAGCTGAAAATATATTTTAAATTATTTTGATTTTTAAAGTGTACAATAAAAAATAGAAGCCAAACACTGGTTTTTAGTCAGTTTTTCAAAGCTAGTTTCAAAGAAAGTTAGCTGTGTGGGCATCTTAGGACCAGTTTTGAAATCGCTACTTCCAGCTTTTTGATTCCTTTGGACTAGGAGTGCTCCAGTGGGCAGGGTCCCGGGCACAGTCTGTTCCTGTAGCAAAAATATACCTGTTTCACTTTGAAACAACTTTTACACTAATACTGCCTTGCTTGTCCTGATTTTATATCACCTGGGGTTAGGTTTAGGTACACACACAAAAACAGTGGTTTAAATAAGGTTTCTTTCAGGACTTCCCTGGCGGTCCAGTGGTTAAGACTTCACCTTCCAGTAATGCAGGGGGTGATGGTTCTCTCCCTGGTCGAGGAGCTAAGATCCTACGTGCCTCGTGGCAAAAAAAAAACAAAACATAAAACAGAAGCAATACTGTAACAAATTCAATAAAGACTTTAAAAATGGTACACATCAAAAAAATCTTTGAAAAAAAAATAAGGTTCTTTCATGTAAAAGAATCTAGGATGTGGCCGTCGGGAGTGATCACGGTGGTGCTACTTACTCATCAGAGACTCATGGTCCTCCCAACTCTCCATTCTGTCTCTAGGGAGATTTTTTTTTTTTTTGCGGTACGTGGGCCTCTCACTGTTGTGGCCTCTCCCGTTGCGGAGCACAGGCTCCGGACGCGCAGGCTCAGTGGCCATGGCTAACGGGCCCAGCCACTCCGCAGCACGTGGGATCTTCCCGGACCGGGGCACGAACCCATGTCCCCTGCATCGGCAGGCGGACTCTCAACCACTGCGCCACCAGGGAAGCCCTCTAGGGAGATTTTTAAAGAGACGTTCTAGAAGTTTCATGAATAGTTCGGCTTGTATCTCATTGGCTACGGCTTAGTCACATGGTCACAATCCAGCTGCAGAGGAGACTAGAAAGTCTAGTCTTTTGGGTAGGCAACAGTGCGCCCGGCCTAAAATCAGAGTTATTTTACTAAGACAGGAGACCAGATATCAGATATCCACTGATGATACAAAATGCCAACTTTTGTGGTTGTCTATAGCATATAATGTTTTTTTTTAACCCTGAGGTTTATTTTTTATGAAAAAAGACACAGGGCTTCCCTGGTGGCACAGTGGTTGAGAGTCCACCTGCTGATGCAGGGGACACAAGTTTGTGCCCTGGTCCGGGAAGATCCCACATGCCACGGAGCGGCTGGGCCCGTGAGCCATGGCCGCTGAGCCTGCGCATCCGGAGCCTGTGCTCCGCAACGGGAGAGGCCACAACACTGAGAGGCCCGCGTACTGCAAAAAAAAAAAAAAAAAAAAAAGACACAAAATTAAGTAATACAGAAAAGTAAATTTCTGTCGATTTCAGTTGTACACTTATGTACAGAAAACAAGACAAAAACAAAATGCCAAGAAGAAAACCCTAAAAAAAAAAACCCACATGCAAAAAAACCTTAATTTGGAAAAGAATTAAAACTTTCTCTAAAATAGAATAAAATTGATGTCCCATGAAGACACACCATCGTGTGCCATGATTATCTCTATAATGTTTCATTTTGGGATACCGGCAGCCCCATGTGAGAAGCAAGGCTATAAGGTCCAATGGCAACATTACCCTCATCTTGCTGTAGACATGTGACGTTTTGACTCAGGTAGAATGCCACAGACATTAGCATACTGAGGACAGCCTGCTAACCATTTTAATACAGGACATTTTGACAAAAATCAACAAAGCAAACAAACCTCTCAGCGATAACTACAGCTAACAAATATTTGTGTATAGTCTTCCAAACTTGATAAATGGGAAGGTGTGTATATTCATATAGCTAAAGAAAAAAGAACGGAATCCAGTGGAATTCTGCTTCAAAGGTTATAATGGTTTAAATAGTAAAGCATTTTTTAAATGGCCTCCTAAAAGATTGAATTGATTTACTTTACCAGTGGCAGTAAGTGTTATACATATTGGAATCCTGGGCAAAAAAAAAAAAAAAAAAAGATTATTTTTATTTGCAGTTTTTTCTTGCCATGATTACCTACTTGCATAGATTTATAGAATATCTTTCCCCTCCCCCTCCCTCTCTCTATCCCTCCCTTCCTTCCTTCTTTCTTTCTTTCCTTCCTTCTTCCCTTCCTCTTGAGTTTTGTTGAGATCTAATCTCCATATCATACAATTTACCTTTTTAAAGTGTACACTTCAGTGTTTTTTAGTATGTTCATAGACATGTGTAATCATCACCATGACATTTATTTCTTTTTATAGTTTTTAACCTTTTGGATTTCTTGTTCAACCTGATTTGAAAGAGCTTGTAATTTAATTATCACAATATGTTGCATTTATACTATTCTCAAGATTGTAAATTGTCAATATTTTTTAAGTGTTTTTTTCTTCCTGAAGTATTAATAGCTGTCAACCTTTATGATTCCTGGTTTTAGTAACAGATTTGGAAAGTTCTTTCTAACCCAAAGTTCATAGAACAATTCTCCTAAATTTTCTCTGATACTCTTATAAATCATCAAGCTTTCAGGTTTTTTTTTTTTTTTTTTTAAAAACAACTAATGTGTGAAAGCAGGTATTTTTACCCCAGCTCTCTAACCTCATGAAATGGAGCTATGAGGAAGAATGGCTGAGCCCCAAGGAGAGAGTTGACAGTTGAGCTTATTACTTAGTAATAAAAGATAGTATTTTATATGTGACAAGGTCAGATGTCCTCTGTGAAATGTCGTGTTTCATATTCTCACACCCTTTGTTCACCTGGATATGGAAGATCAACATATATAGATATTTTTATATCTAAAATATAGGTGCAATTATATCTAAAATATAGATGTTACTATATCTAATATAGAGATGTTACTGTATCTAATATAGAGATATTATTATATCTCTTTGCAGCTCACTACTCCTATCCTATCCTACTACTCACTATTAAGAACCTACTTTCTTTTGTTTCTGACATCAAAGTGTATCTCTGTATATTTATGATAAAAGCAATTTTTCATTGGATTCGTAGAATTTTTGCTTAACTTAGGTTTAAACTATTGCTTAGAAACCTTGTAGAAATGTCGTTTATGTAACATTCATCCTGAACATACCTTTGAGAGTGAAATGTTTTCTAATTGTCATGTATTTAGTTTTTGAATGAGGAGAGTTACCTTGGACCCTTTTTTTTTTTAATTGGGGTATAGCTGCTTTACAGTGTTGTGCTAGTTTCTACTGTACAGTGAAGTGAATCAGCTACATGCATACATATATCCCCTCGTTTTTGGATTTCCTTCCCATTTAAGCCACCACAGAGCATTGAGTAGAGTTCCTGTGCTAACTTTGGACCTTAAATGTCATGTTTCCACTTGAAAGATGCTGTCACCTCTATGCTGCCCCCTTATGTTGATGTGTGTAGTTGGCTGAAGAGATTTTAAACCCTATTCAACTGATTCTTTCCATGTTTGGGACAATCTTTTTTGACAGTCATTTGTTGTTGTTTTTAACCCATCTTTTTTCTTGTAAGAAAAAAATTCCATAGACTTCTAGGTATAACTTTTTCTGTAGCAGAATGACCTATTTTTTTTTCCTTTGCACCTTTTGACAAACCTTATGAATGCCAAAGGTTAGATCTACTTCTGTTGACCAGTTTTGGAGAATATATGTATCTCATTTATATACTATGAGTGAACTTTTGAAAATAAAGTCAAAAAGGAGAATAGGAGTGTCTGGGTATTTATCACTATCATGAGGGTGCACGTATACCTAAAGGTTGGAGTTTAAAAAGGAAAAAAAGTGTGTGGCTTATTCTTCAAGCTTTAATTGCCAGAATCAGAGGAAGAAAAATACTATTAACAAGGCACAAAAAGATTATATGCAATGAAGAGTTATTGGGTGTCTAAGTTGGGTCACCTCTGCTTGTGACACGGGAGTTATTTTCTGGGATGCCATGAGATCAGAGGCGAGGGATAGCCCAGTGGAATCTCTGTGAAACACTGGGTTATAAGTCAGTGAAGCTTGTTATTTTATCAGGATTTAGATGGGCCAGTTGTGAATATAAGGCTGTATTTCATAATGTTTCTGAGCTGAAGACCTCATAAATTTCGAAACCACAACTTGTCTAGTTTATAAATGCCTATTGAGAATGAATCTGACCTTAATGCATATTGTGGGCCTTTCACTAGGATTAATGAGCTAATATTTGCTGAGTTTTATGAAGACGAAAGGCACATGTAGGTGCTCAGAGACATACTAATTTTTTCCACTTCCATTAACACCAAAATGTTTTCTAGCTACTGAGAGGTTAACCTTTGAAAGTCACAGTTGAATTTTCAACTCAATCACCCAATTTTTAAACTTGCCCTCAAATCAGTATTGTAGAAATATTTACATTGTTGGAACCACAGTCTCCTTGGATAGTCAAAAATAGGTAAGAGGTGATCAATGACCAGGTATGTAAAGGTAGTCGTAGGTGATCACAGAGTGAAAAGCCATTCAACACCAATCTGTGACTTAGGTTTCAAGTTTTACTAACAGTTAAATAAAACTTTTGCTGGTTAACAGATGCAAATTCATAGAAGAATCACTCAGTAGTTTTATTTGAATGAATTGTTGAATTTAGAATTTGTCAGAATTCAACCCCAGTCTCCACCACCTTGGGCAAGTTCCTTAAGCTTTCTCAACCTCTGTTTCCTTACCTGTAAAATGTAGAAGGTCCTAGAAACTTTTGTAGTTTCTCCCAGAGTTGCTTGAGGCAGTTGTATATGTAAATCTACTAGTGTGCCACCTGGTACAAGGAGGGTGTTCAGCAAATGGAAGTTGTCTTTCTACCTTCTTCTTTTTTACTTAAAAGGATTGCCATCTAACAGAGAAATCTCTTGTTATATAAAATTGGTATTGTGGAAGAAAAGGACTTGAAGTTTTAGAAGAAAGAACCAAAAAGTGTAGAATCTGTAAGCAGTGTCAATGAAAGACCTCCTCCTTGTTCTTTTAATAACTTGGAAAATGAAGATGTCCCATTTTAGATGATTCTTATAAACTTAGGAGTTGGGGCTTAAGTGCATTGAAAAATAGCTGATATAGAACATACACACGTGTATGTATATACATCTGTATGCACATGTGTTTGTATACATATATATTGATATATTCATTTTCTGTAGTACAGTGCTAAGACTGAATCATATTACATCAGTGGGGAGGCAGAACAGAAAAGAAAGAAGTGTGAAAACAGAGAAAGGGGTAAATATATGACATGTAAGAGTTCTTGCAATGGAAGGGTTCTGTAGACCTGTGCCTGTGGATGTTGAGGGGACATGGGGCTGGTGCCCCTCCACTCACCAAAGGTTCTATACACCCTGGAGTGTCATTCCTCAGCCCAGTGACCCAATTTGTGTGACTGGTCACCAGGCCCCTGAAGGTGTTCACAATTTAGACCTTTATCCCATCATCCTGTTGTATATAGTGTCTCACGAATTTAGAGGTTTACAATTTCTACAGGTGTAGAGGATGACAGGGAAGAACAGAAAAACAGGTCGTATCATCAAGAAATCTGACAGAGGGCTTCCCTGGTGGCGCAGTGGTTGAGAGTCCGCCTGCCGATGCAGGGGACACGGGTTCGTGCCCCGGTCCGGGAAGATCCCACATGCCGCGGAGCGGCTGGGCCCGTGAGCCATGGCCGCTGAGCCTGCTCATCCGGAGCCTGTGCTCCGCAACAGGAGAGGCCACAACAGTGAGAGGCCCGCGTACCATTAAAAAAAAAAAAAAAAGAAATCTTGCAGAAGCTCGGTCGGAGACTGGTTGAGATTGTGCGCTACAGTTAGATTCTGAAATAACTGAGAATTCATGTGGAATCAGAAAACCCAGGGTTAGAATTTGCACTCCACCATTTATGAATCATGAGGCCTTGGATAAATACTTGGAGCCAGCCCAGGGCCTGGCTCTTTGGTGATAGTGAACCTGTTGTTAGTTTCTTCCCTTTGTTAATTAAGAATTGAATATAGTTCTGTGTTAACAACACTCTTTTTACTGTTCAGACTAAAGGATACAAATTTAAGAATCCGGATTGACCGGGTGGAGAACTCCTGAAAATTGAGAACAAAAAGCTTGTTTGCTTTTGCTGGGGAGAAGGCTTATTTCTTTTATTCACTCTCTTTTTGGGGGGAGGGGGGATCTACTTGTGTTCCCTTTACGTTGTTCAAAATTGGCCATTGTTTCTGTTTCTGTGGCAGAAGATGACCGAGGAAGATGCTACGACCTACTTTCAAGGCATGGCGTTGGCTTCGTATCTTTTCTCCCTTTGGGTATATGTGTCCACCTTGCAAGAAGGAGAATCTGCATAGGGTTCAGGTGGGGAGGTGTGTTTTGTGCCCCAGGGATGCTTCTGTTTCCCTTAGCCACACCTTCCTCCCCACACTGATGCCTCTTCCTTTAATTTCGCCTCCCCTCTTTTACAGTGGGCGCAGCAACCTTCCATCTGCCACTTGCCGCTGCCCTGTGCAGGCTTATGTTGTTAAAGGCAAAAAAGGGAAGTGGGACAATTTGTTCCTGCTGCAGCCGCGGCCACTTCTTCCCTCATCCCTCCAGTCCTTTCCGCAGCAAATGCAGCCCTGGCTGCAAGTGGCAGAGCCCTGGCAGGAAGCCAGCGTTGAAGTAAATACCCGTAGTCGATGGGCCCCACTGTTGCCTCTGAAAAAAGGATAAGCTGGGGCATGGGATTGAGGCAAGAAAGCACAACCGCAGAGACCGAAATCTCCGCACAGGAAGGAAGAGGCTGTAGGGGCTCGGGATGTGAAAGTACTTTGCCGGTAATGGGTGGGCTCCCACGTGTCTGTCTGGCTAAGCTGTGTAGCTGCCAGCAGGTAAGAGTGTATATGTGAGGAAACGGAGAGAACAAGGCGAAGTCCAGCAAGTTAAGTCTGGATGAGACCATACAATTTCATCCCATTACCAAATCCCAGTTACCAAGAGATAATACTGAGATGCCCAACACTAGCAAAAACAACTGGTTTTATTTGACTTCTGTAACAGAGCACACCCACCTTGTCCCATTGACCAAGCATAGCCACTCTCGCCCCATAACTCTTTCTCCTCACTTTGGTAAAATCATCAGGAGGATGTCACAGGAAGGGACCTTGGGAGCTCCAGTGCGCTGACTGATGCATCAGCTGATCGCTGACTAGGAGGAAGAGTAGGCGTTCCGGAAACCATCGTTATAGTGTGTGTAGAGGTGCCCCAAATGGTAGACATGTTTTTGCCACAGCAGTATCCCCAGGATCCCCTAAGGGACCCCTGGGGTGAGCTTGAAGAATACATAGGAATGGCCATGATTAGAGTGTTTTTTTCTTTTTTTAGATTGGGGCTCTACATGGTTGACCTTGAATTTGAAGATTCACATACTCTCAACTAAGTTAGCTCCGTATCCTTAATTTTTCACATGGACTTTTTCTCCCATCCCCTTTTGAACTTCCAGAAGTTGAGATGTTTCTTAAAATCAGCAAAAACATGTTGTATAGGTTTCTTTCCAGATAAATGAATGTTGCATCTTACCATTCATCATGACTTAGAATTGAAGGAATTTGGTATTTTTATTTGTGTTCCTTTTGAGCGACTCTGATTGTTGAAGATCACTGCCCTAACCCCACTGGCATCTTTTGCCAGTTTAAATTTAATTTCTTCCCATTATGTAGCCTCTCCTTATGTAGGCCTGAAAGTCTAGAACTGGGATTATCAGACAAAAATAATTCTTACTCAACTATAGACTTATCTCACATGGTGTATCTGTAAAGAAGTATTTAAAATAGGATTTTAGACCCATTTAAGTTATGTTTTATAAATATAATGTATTCTTGGTAGTATTACTGAGCTTTTATATCTTCTGATCATTTTTGCCTTTGTATTGATTTACAAAGCAGATATTCTTTTTCTTTTTAATTGATTTATTTATTTGTTTATTTATTTTTGGCTGTGTTGGGTCTTTGTTGCTGCGTGCAGGCTTTCTCTAGTTGCAGCGAGCGGGGGCTACTCTTTGTTGCAGTGCATGGGCTTCTCATTGCGGTGGCTTCTCTTGTTGCGGAGCACGGGCGCGGGCTTCAGTAGTTGTGGCTCACGGGCTCTAGGGCTCAGGCTCAGTAGTTGTGGCACACAGGCTTAGTTGCTCCGTGGTGTGTAGGCTCTTCCCGGACCAGGGCTTGAACCCACGTCCCCTGCGTTGGCAGGCGGATTCTTAACCACTGCACCACCAGGGAAGTCCCTGAAGCAGATATTCTTTTAGAATAAATTTTTAAATATTTACATTTAGTTGTAAGCATTAGACAGTGGGATTTCTTAGCAGTGTGGCACAAGCTCCCTTCATGAAAGGTAAACATTGTTAGTGGTGGTGAAGCTTCACTGTCGCAGAAGTTGTTTATCAGTCCTTGTTCTAAATGTATTGTTTAAACCTGTGTGTTACAGAAACAGTTGGTGTCAAAATCCTTCAAGCCCTAAAGAAAAAAACCTGAGAAGCTCAAGTCTGTCAGAGATTGACAGCTTGCATGTTAAGACAGTAAAAATAATGGATAATAATAAAACCTTTGCCTGGACCAATTTTAGCTATGTGTAAACTTCTCTTTAGTTCTTTTCCCTAAAGAACTTTTTCATTTCGGAATCCTAACACCGGCAAGCTTGAGCTTTACATAAGACTTATAAAGATGCTTTGAAAAATACATATTTTAGAAATGAAACATCTACAGTTCTTATCACAGTCTGGGTCCAGTGATCTTGCTGGTTGGAGTTTACATCTAACCTTAACTGTAAATTAGAGAGTAGTGTATTTTGGGGGATCAAACTTAATTCATCCATAAACTTGTTAATAGTGTTATGTTTCATGGAACAAAAGAAAGTAAAGCCAAAACTTACAGAATCTGGACAAATGCAGCTAATGTAGCACACACACATGTCATTATATCTCCTACTTAACAGACAAAACAAGATCATAGATATCTTATATTTTAAGTATCTACTTTTTTTTTTTTTTTTTTTTTTTTTTTTTTTGCGGTACGCGGGCCTCTCACTGTTGTGGCCTCTCCCGTTGCGGAGCACAGGCTCCGGACGCGCAGGCTCATGGCTCACGGGCCCAGCCGCTCTGCGACATGTGGGATCTTGCCGGACCGGGGCACGAACCCGTGTCCCCTGCATCGGCAGGCGGACTCTCAACCACTGCGCCACCAGGGAAGCCCAAGGATCTACTTTTGAATATATTCAAGGAGATCAGTTGCTTGCTCTGATTATTACACGGGTAGGGGAAGTATTTAGTTTTGTTGACAGTCATTGGGGAAACAATTTGCTACTGCGTTGCTTACTTAATGGCAGCAGGGAAATTCTGGTTTCTCTCTCCCTGGTGAATAAATTATCGGTTGTTTAGATCTGATTTGATCTTACCCCTTTTATGCTGTAGCACACTTGGTGGATGACAAGCACCTGTGTGAAACAGCCCCCTGTACTACCGTGAGAGAGAATACCCATATTTCACGCAGAGTTACTGCACTTTACATGTCACAACTTCCTGCTAGCCATAAGTCCAGTCATGTCTTTCTCAGGGATCTATAGCACACTTACGTGTTGTAACATCTCTGCTATTATAGAGAAGGCAAACAATAGGGACAATGTAGTAGAGAGAGAAAAGAGAGACGTTAAGACACACATGCACACAGAGGCTGCTTTGCAACTTCACTCTGCTTATTTTTCTACCGCCTCCTGTAATTTTGATGACTCACAGTATGTAGTAATATAGGAAGGACATCATTCACAGATAAGGATACCAAGATGCAAGATGTCTTGCTCAGGGTTACAAAGCTGTTTGGTAGCAGAGCTGAGAGATTTGGGTGTGAAGAAATGTATTCATTATGGTACCCCCTCTCCAGGGATGCACACCCCTCCCCCCATTCTCCTTGCTTTGTCACAGCAGCAGACCTTGTAATGTTTGTTTTAGAGAATCATTTTGGTAAATGTATGCTTATACAAATGATCCAGTAATCTGTAATCATTGTCTTTGATCACTAAGTCATTGTAATCATTGATCCTGAAGTGTGATACTGGTTTTCTCTCTCATACCCATGTTAACTTCTGAAATACTCTTTGGCTTTTGTCACAGATATTTTGCTGTGTCTTTATTTCTATAATTTACCAGCCTGTAACAGTTTTTAAAAAGAGAGACTTCTCTAGTACTTAAGGCACATAGCTATCAGTTAAAGATAGCTAATCCTTCTTAGAGTTATGCTGTCTTCTCTGGTTAATAATGGAGCATATAGGAGGATAAAGGGATTGTTACATAGATGCTGGTCTCACCAGCTGGTTGTCGTTCTCCCTGAGATTTATGTTTGTTTTTGTTAGAACTATGTAGAGGTTGGAAATGAGTAATTTGTGAATTGGAAACAAATGCAGACATTTTAAAATTATATCACATTTAGAAAAACCTTGGGATTGAAGACTTTTTAAAAATATGAGATAGACGTAGTTTCAGGGTTTTTTTTTACTTTGACTGTAGATCCATCAGTTCCCATTTATTACCATAACACTTCTCCTTCATTTGTTCATATATTTAAAATAATGCTGAAATGATTTGTGATGTATATTTCAAGGCAAATTAAAACTAAATACCTTCCTCTTTGAGATCATTTTTTTTTTTTTGGCTTGTTTCTATGTTTATCATCTTTAAATCCCCATGCTCCCTCTCTTCAACTTTATTATAACCACACCAGTTATATTTTCTTTCATGTAGCTTGTAAACTTTTTATGAGTTACTCAAAATAGGTACAAAGCAACCTGGTTTAGTTATATTTGGTTGGGCTGCTGCAGTTATGAAGAAAGCTAATAAGATGATACTGTTTCAATTTTTATAACTGGAAAATTTTGAAGGACTCTTTTTTCCATTCAGATAACTATCTTCTATGAAAATCTTTCTAATATATGTATTGAATTTCGAATGTCTTAGGTCAGTAAATTCCTAAGTATTCATAAGAGTATGATTTTCCTTTTAAAAATACTAGTAGAGAACATTTGATTTTTAAGTGGGGTGTTGGGCCCCAAAATGCACATTTTCCTAAAGTAACATGAAGTATAAATATAATGTCAAATTGGAGTCACATCAGTAAATTAAAAAACCCATGTAATTCTAAGCATAATTTTGGCTAATTATAAAATTTTCCTTCTTAAATCGAAAAGAGAGAATTTCAGAAATACCTATTGATTTTTATTTCTCAAAAATTCTAATTAACACTTTATATGTTAACTTATGCCAATTTCTCCATTCTATCCTTTGTGTAAAAATGTGCAAGATAATATTTTTCTCTCATATTTCATAAGAATTGGCATTTGTGTTATTAAGTCAGCGCCTTACAGAAATTTGGTACAGCAAATTAAAGCTACATTTACATGTGTTGTAGTTCCCAGAAGGTAAATAATATCCCCATTTAAAGAGGAAATACACATAGCAGAAGTTCACTATAAATTTATAGATATAGTTTTTAAAAATTGTTGTAAATAACTCCCTCATTATATATATAAATAAAGATTAAGCAAACCAATATTATTCAGCCACACCAGAAACAACCACTATAAATATTTCACAGATTCCTTCCAGTCTTTTCACTGTGTGTGTGTGGTTTTTTTTTTTTTTTTTTTGCGGTACGCGGGCCTCTCACTGTTGTGGCCTCTCCCATTGTGGAGCATAGGCTCTGGACGCCCAGGACCAGCGGCCATGGCTCATGGGCCCAGCCGCTCCGCGGCATGTGGGATCTTCCCAGACCAGGGCACGAACCCGTGTCCCCTGCATCAGCAGGTGGACTCTCAACCACTTCGCCACCAAGGAAGCCCTGTGTGTGTGTGTTTTGTGTGCACTGAGTCACATATATTGAATATAATTGTGATCGTGTTTTATATTACAGTCACCTTCTTCTTTTTTCCGTTAGCACATCGTAAGCATTTTCAATAAGGAAAATATTTTTAATGCTTGAAAAAGCCTATTGTAGCCTGTATCCTGTATCATAATGTGCTTAAGTTTTCTCTTTTTGACCATTCAAGTTCACATTTGGTTTTTTCCTCATATAACTCGTGGAAAGTGCACATTTGTACTTAAATCTCTACCTGAATTCTGACACTTTAAGATGAATTCCTAAAAGGGGGCTTGTCAGATGAAGGAGCGAGGATTTCTGAAAGTATATGTCATAAAACTGTCTTTATAAATGTAGTACAACTTACATTACTATCAGCATTAATTTTCGTATGAAAGCAAAAGATCCCTATAAGAAGCTACCCCAAGAGAAAATACTCAGAAGGTGTTGTGGGATCTTGCAGCCTAAAACTTTTAGCATCGTTGTGAAGAAACATTACTTACTGGTTAGATAGTAAGGGGTTCAGAGTTTTCCAGAAGAGTTTATTTTTATCTTGCTCGAGTTGTATTTAGGTGTTGGATAGTCGGGAATACTACCACCCAAACGTGGTAGCTCAGAGGTGACACAGCAGGTCATTTTGCATGACAGGTGGGCTCAGGCACCATGTCAGCTCCGAACCACCCAGAACGGCCATGGTTTGCCACGGAGTGAATATGGCCGCGACTGGGCACAGCCAACCCTGGGAAGACCCTGTTGGGCTTTGTGAGTAACTGGCTGATCAAAGTGACTGAAGAGTGAGCCGTGATGTAGGAGGGAATCAAGTGCTGGCCCTAACTATTCTGGTCCCATGACATACTGCCAAAGCCATTTTGTAAAAATAAATTCTCATAGCAACTTTGATCCCGTCAAAACATTGGTTATTTAAAACTTATACTTGTCTAAGTTATAGATAATCAAGAGTTTTCCACATTAAAAGTACATAATTGTCATTTACTATTATAATATTTGGAGAATGCTGTTTTCAGTGTTAGAATTTTACATAATAGAGATTTTACATCATTTTCATTGTATAAAACACTCAAATTGTTTACTGTGTTCACTGAAGATTCTGTGTCATTATTGGACGTATGTTTCCTTAGTTATGAGAATATTGTAATTTATTTTGGTATCAGAAACAGGTATAGAATTTGTAATTGTTTTTACAAATGAGTGGTAATGGAAGACTTTGGATTTTAATTTTTCTTTTAGAATCTTCTGGATTATTAGGAAGTCAGAAACTTAGTTTTCACTTCAAAACCAATGTGAACATTATTTACTTCTAAAATGAACTATCCTTTCTAGGAAATTACAAAACTGTTTGCAAGTGATTATTGATAACATCAAGATCATGTTTAAAATATGTGGACAGGCAGGTAGTCTTATAGTATTTTATTAAAATACCGTATTGAATGAAGGCTTTTAGGTACTGAAGTGTCATTACTGTGTCCATTGTAAATATAGATGTAAAATATTATTTTATACCAATTAGGCCATTTATGGGAAAAAATATATATAACTATGTACATAGTAAACTCACAACACCTTTTCCGTGACTGATACTGAAGAAAGCTCTTAAATGTAAAGAGGTCTTACATTTGAAGCATGGTTATCTATCTGGAAGAATGATAATATTTTTCACAGAACTAAAAAATGGCCAAGTGTAATACCGTGCTAAAAACAGGGCACTTGCATCTGAAACTGTGTTGTTTGTTGATTTCTGGTGACGCATGGTAGCAAGGTGGGTGCTTCAGTCTCCCTCATGGCACACTTGCTCTTTCCTTTCCACCTCAAACTGTGTGATCAGATTACTTTTGAAGATCTTTTCCCCTCATGGTCCTTCAGTTGTTGCTTTTAACTGAATCCACTCTTAGTTGCTCTTAGGAGAGTTTGGTTCCTGAGCCAGGTTTGGAACTGCGATGCCATGCACCTGCTCTTATGACAAAATACACCTCTTTCAAATAGAAGTTGCCATATTTGCAGCTTCTGTAAATGAGACCCTTCCATCACCTCCTAGAAAAGATGTATCAGCCATTTCCATAAAACCTGCAAGTGTGTGCTAGCAAGAAAGGCTTGCCATAGGATTTCAGGATCTGAGCTTTTGCCATTGAGCTTAGCAAGAAAATTGCTTTGCCTGGGGGTATGTTTACCATTTTGCGAGACAGAATACACAGGAGAAGGGGAAGGCCAGGCTTTGGTAGGTAAGCTCAAAGCATATAAACTTTAAAAACTGGAATATGAAGAACAGCTGAAAACTCGGCATAGCATAATAGAAAGAGCAAAGAATTCAGGGCCAACACGGAGCCCCATTTTCGCACCTTACTAACTGTGTAGTCCTGGCTAAGCCATTTAAGTTCAGTTTTCTTTCATTTTGAAAACGGGGCCAATAACAATTTTCCCCAAGGTTTGTCCTCAGATGTAAAAGGATTTTAACTTTTAGCTAGATGTACAATAACAGCGTTTTGTTCTTTTTAATTTACAAAACGTAAATTGAAAGTTTTTTTAATCAATACAAAATCTAGTAGGGACCATACCCAAGTGTATTTTTTTTTTTTACATCTTTATTGGAGTATAATTGCTTTACAGTGGTGTGTTAGTTTCTGCTTTATAACAAAGTGAATCAGTTATACATGTACATATGTTCCCATATCTCTTCCCTCTTGTGTCTCCCTTATTATCGTTGTCCACCAGGTCAATTTTCTCACAAATATAACAAGTTGGATGGTTTAAAAATATTTTTGTATTTCAAAGCTTGCCCTGAGTGAAATGGACCTGTTGCAGATTTGAAGTTCTTCAGGACTAAATACGTTAAAAATGATCATGTTTGGGGGCTTCCCTGGTGGCACAGTGGTTAAGAGTCCGCCTGCTGATGCAGGGGACACGGGTTCGTGTCCCGGTCCGGGAAGATCCCACATGCCGCGGAGCGGCTGGGCCCGTGAGCTATGGCTGCTGAGCCCGCGCGTCCGGAGCCTGTGCTCCGCAACAGGAGAGGCCACAACAGTGAGAGGCCCATGTACCACCAAAAAAAAAAAAAAAAAGTGATCATGTTTTATACGGTTTGTTTTAATGGATCGTAATAAATCTGCTTACTACTCACAAGATAAACGTTATTGGACTGTAGCCCAAGGACTTTCTAAAGACTGAAATGTTTCCTTTCCCTGGTAAATAATCCATCATATTTTATCTTATTTTGGTATGGCTTATTTCTTGCAGTTGGTAATAAAAGAGAGTCCTGGGTCATTTAAATAAGTAATTAAAAGGACCATTTACTATTTTTTGCCTTTGAAAAGTGTTAGTTTTATTTGTTCTGAGTTAATGATGCATTTATTGTCTGTGCTTACAGCTTCCAGTAGCTCAAAGGTGAATCATTCCGACAGTAAAAAAAATTTTTTCTGAATTGTTACATATCTTTAAAAACATATGCTTTCGGGTTTCCCTGGTGGCGCAGTGGTTGAGAGTCCGCCTGCCGATGCAGGGGACACGGGTTCGTGCCTCGGTCCGGGAAGATCCCACATGCCGCGGAGCGGCTGGGCCCGTGAGCCGTGGTCGCTGGGCCTGCGCGTCCGGAGCCTGTGCTCCTCAATGGGAGAGGCCACAGCAGTGAGAGGCCCGCGTACCGCCAAAAAAAAAAAAAAAAAAAAAAAACTTTCTTTTTTCAGGAAAACAGGCTTTATAAATTTTCTGAAATGCAAGCTAAACAAAACTCTGAGGCAAGAATGTATTAATTTTAAAAGTCTGGAAAAATGCCAGCTGTAGCTAAGTTGAATCATTGTTTTATGAGACATTTATATGAATTAATGGGACATTATTTAATAGAGTACATATAAAACTGTATGCGACTTGTCAAATGAAAGTACATTATAGTTTTGTGATTTCTTTCTTCTTCTTTATACTTTTGCAAGTGACTTTCAGGGAAATTCTTTCTCTCATCCCTTCAGTATTTTAGTGCCTGCTGTGTTCCAGGCACTGTACTAGGTGTTTAACAGCTGGCTCTCTGGGGGTGAAGAAAGGCCTGATTTTTAGTGTTTGTTGATTTCTGTGGTGTAAATACTCCCACCATTGCTGATTTCAAGCAGCAAATGTGATGTTACTGAATGTCAGTTGGGAAAAGGTGCTAAAGTAGCCTGCAGTTATGCAATATTTCCACCTAAAGAACATAGAGGAAACGGTAGTAAAATAATTAGAAAATGATGAGTTTTGAGTATTTATTACGTTTTTAAATACAATTAATTAGTTGTAAGTTTATAGAAAGTAATTTTTAATAGTAGCTGTCATATATCAACCAACTGGCCAAATTCCTGAAGATTTAAGAATTAGCTTTCATGACCAACTGAAAGCTGTCTCAATACACTGAGAAGGAACAAGCAAAATGAAAAATTAAAGGTGATAAGTATTATCCAAAAAAATTAAAGGTGATAAGTATTATCAAAAATTAAAGCAAAAAAAAAATTGTAGGGTTTGCTGAGTGTGTGTGCACATGTGTGCAGATGTACTGCTTTAGAAAGTGTGATCAGTAGCAGCCTTACCTAGAAGTTGACATTTGAGCAACTTTCCAAAGGAGGTAAAGGAGACAGTTATGCAGCCTCAGGGGAAGAGTACTCCAGGCAGGTGCAAAAGCCCTGGGCAGGAGTGACTTGGCACATTCCAGAATCATCATGGAAGCCAACTTGGCTGGTACAGACTAAGTGAGGGGCCTTATCATGAAGGCTCTTGTTAGCCATTAGTAGGACTTGGGCTGTTATTCAGGCAAGGTAGGAAAATATTAGAAACTTCTGAACAAATGAATGACACTTGTTTCAGGTGTCACAGGATGACTCTAGCTGTTGCTGATTCTAGGGGACAAGGGCAAAGGTGTGGAAACCTGTTAGGACACTATTGCCGTAATTCATTGAATGATCACCTGGACACGGTGGTAGTGATGGAGATGGTTAGAAGTCCCCAAATTCTGGATCTATTTTGATGGTAGAGTCGATTGGTTTTGTTGACGTGGGGTGCAGGAGAGAAGATGGTGACTCCAAGGCTTGTGCTGCAGCCACCGGAAGAATGGAGTTACGATTGATTGAGGTGGGGAAGGCTGCTACAGCGTTAGAAGGAAGAAGTATTTTTTTTTATGGAGTTGTTAAGGTTGGGGTATCTGTTAGGTATTTAAGCAGGTATGCTGAGTGGGCAGTTGGATTTACGGATCAGGGGAGAGATTGGGTTTGGAGATAGAAATCTGAGAGTCCTGAGAATAGAGATGGATGAGGTTACCAAGAGGATGGAGAAGAGAAAAGGTCAAGAGCAACCCAACAGATTGGAAAGACGAGGAGCTGGTGAAGGAGCCCGAGCTATATATAGCCCCGGCGTCAGAAGGGAAATAAAGGGCATGGTGTTGGGAAAGCAAGTGAAGTGCGTGTTTCAGGATGGAGAGGGTGATCAAACATGTCTGATGCTGCAGGTTATATGTCAGATAAGGTGGGAACTGAGAATCGTCCAGTAGACTTGGAATGTGAGGGTCATTGGTGACCATGATGAGAGCAGTTCTGCTGTGACTGACTGTGTTCAGAGACTGGGTTCACAAGACTATGGGAGGAGAGAAATTAGAGACCGGGATCGTGGGGATTTTCTCCTTAGTTTTGCTGTGAAGGCCAACAGAGAAATTGGTGGAAGCTGGCTGCGGAAATGGAGTCAAAGTGTTTTTCTTTCTTTAAAAAAAAAAAAAAAAAAAAGATAGCATGCTGGTATGCTAATGGCAGTGAACCAAAGGGAGCAGACCGACGTGGAGCATCATTTCTGAGCAGGCATGAGAATGTGGCGAGCTGACACACCGGGGGACACTCTGCATTAGTTAGATGCATCCTTGGGGCATCCATAGAAACACAAGGGAATGCGGAGTCCATGGGTGCAGGCGGGCAGATGTGCCGGTGGACATCTACAAGAGGTCTCTTCCAATTTGCCTATGTCTTCTCAGTTCAAAGGGAAGGTATGAATAGCTATCTAGTTGCACATGAGGGTGAATAGACTAGGGAACTGCTCTCTGCCGCCCAGGTGATTGGTAGGCAGCACTAAAGGTTCACATGCATTTGTCAATCTTGAGATTAAAATGAGACCCATCTTCTGAGTGGAGTTTTATCTAGCCGTGGTCAGAGGCATGGATGCAGGTGTGGAGTTGGTGGGTGGAGACTTGGATTAAAGCAGGGTTAGAGTTTTGCTAGGCAAGTTTGATGAAACAAGTACGAGGTAGCAAGAGGAATTGAAGATTTATGCAAGAGGAGAGATTAAAATATTTGGGAATGAAATAATGTAATTCCAGCATAAATCTACACAAGTATTTTAGGAGGTAGCTCAAAACTTTTTTGTTATATTTGGCCAAAAAGTTTGTTCGGATTTCCCGTAAAACCGTTGCAGTTAAATAATCATATCGCATTTATTTATAGCTCTTAGAGGCAAGGACAGTATTTTTATAAGCCCTGTGATCTCTTTTATAATTTTCTCCTCCACCCTGCCTGTCACCCCACCAAGGAAAATCTGTTATCTCACTGCTTGCTCATTTATTGCTCATTAAACTTGCATTGATGGTCAGGGAGTGTCATCTAGATGATCACTTAACACATTCTATGAGTTTTATAATTACTGTGATAAGAGGTAAATAAGGAGTCAAATGATTTAAATTCACATACCACATGGCTAACTGTGAACTTGGACAATTCCCATGATCTTCCAAGGTCGTTTGTAGATTAAGAGGGATGATATTAAGATTTCAGAACTCTATTCCTGCTTATAAAAACACTATACCTTTTTTCCCAATTTTTTTTATTGTGGTAAAGTACACAAACATAAAATTTACCATCTTAAACATTTTTGTGTGTACAGTTCAGTGGTATTAAATACATTTGCAGTGTGCTGCTGTCACCACCATCCATCTCCAAAACTCTTTTCATCTTGGAAATCTGCAACTCTATACCCAATAGACACTACATCTTTTTCTTAAATTGAGGTATAGTAGATTTACAATGTTGTGTTAGCTTCTGGTATACAACCAAGTGATTCAGTTATATATATACTATATATATATAATATATATTAATATATATAATATATAATATATAGTATATATTATATATAATTATATATTATAATTCTATATTATAATATATATATTATATTATTATATTATATATAATACATATTCTATATAATATATATTCTATATATTAATATATATAGAATATAATAAAAAATATATATATTCTTTTCCCTTGTGGCTTATCACAGGATATTGAATATAGTTCCCTGTGCTATATAATAGGAACTAATTGTTTATTCATTCTATATATAGTAGTTTTCATCTGCTACTCCCAAACTTCCAATCCATTCCTCCCCTGCCCAACCTCCTTGGCAACCACAAGCCTTTTCTCTATGCCTATGAGCCTGTTTCTTTTTTGTAGCTAAGTTCATTTGTGTCGTATTTTAGATCCCACATATGAGAGATATCGTATGGTATTTGTCATTCTCTCTCTGACTTATTTAGTATGATAATCTGTAGGTCCATCCATGTAGCTGCAAATGGCATTATTTCATTCTTTTTTATGGCTGAGTAATATTTCACTGGATATATGTACCACACCTTCTTTTATTCATTTATGTGATTTTCATGTAAAAGATATTTGAGTAGTTCTTTCTTATACACAGATCTCACGTAATCTGAATCTCATTTGTCAAATGTTGCCTACCAATCTCATTTCATCCTCACGTTAGTCTGTAAGTTAAAACTTCAGGCAGTTATGTTGAAAATTATAAAGTAGGATAGAAGTATAATACAGAATAACTGATTGATTTCTTCACTTGTTATTTTGTTTTCACTTTGTAGTAGACAATATATGTTAACTGCAATCATAAGTAAGATCTGAAATTGTCAAAAATGACTGCTGCAAGTGAGAATTCAACAGAGAAAACCATCTTAAGTAGGAAAATTCCTTCATATAGTTGTCATTTCTCTTTGCCAAGTTTTAGCTTGTTTTATTTTTTTACTTAATATAATGTAATACAGCAACAAACTCTCCTAGTGTTTAAATATAATGTGGTTTCTTATTAGTGAGGTATAAATATAAAAAAATTTAAATTCAAAAACCCTAAATTGTCACAAAAATATTTGTTAAAAGGAAAACCTTCCCTCTTATACTATGCTTGGAATATAACTATGTCAAAAGCTGTCACATTTAATCCACAAATTCTGGTGAAAGGGACACATAGTTGTAAACAAGTATTATCTCGTAACTTTGAGTCTTTCCACTGCAGAATTGCTCTTATCATTTCATTTGCCCCATAAGGCATATGTGCCATAGTCTATTTTTAATGTTTTACAGCATATTTATAGGGTGAAATTATGCATTTAAATCTATGGTATGTGTTTGGAAACCATCTGTTAGAACTTACTGGAAAATAGAAACTTCTTATATTAATGTGTTTCCTTATTTGGGGGGCGGGGAGGCTTAAACATTTAATACTATCCTTCCTAGTCCACAACTGAAAGAATGAGAAACATTGAAAATGAGTTATGTTGTTTTCCCACAAGAGAATGCAAACTGCTTTGTATTCTGTCATATTTCAGAATCATTATGTTATAAAAATAAACAGTTATGATTTCCCAAGGCAGCAAAAAATGTGTCCAGTTAATAGTAATTTAGTATTTAAAGTTCAGCATGTGTTGGAGGGAATACTCATAATAGACTTGTCCTCAGATATAGGAATGATAAATCTATTTATTTGAAAATTCACTTAACCAGTTGGAGAAGGTACAGTAGGGGGTGGATTAAAAAATGAATACAACATGGGACTTGCCTGGTGGCGCAGTGGTTAAGAATCCACCTGCCAATGCAGGAGACATGGGTTCGAGCCCTGATCTGGGAAGATCCCACATGCCACGGTGCAGCAAAGCCTGTGAGCCACAACTATTGAGCCTGCGCTCTAGAGCCAGCGAGCCACAACTACTGAAGCCTGTGCGCCTAGAGCCCATGCTCTGCAACAAGAGAAGCCACCACAATGAGAAGCCTGCACACCGCACGAAGAGTAGCCCACGCTCGCCGCAAGTAGAGAAAGCCTGCACACAGCAACGAAAACCAAACACAGCCAAAAAAAAAAAAGAAAAAAAGAATACAGCAGTGTCCCTGATTTCAAGGAAGTTTAATCAAGCTGTAAAATACTCTGTAACCAAGGGGTATGATGAGTCTCAAAAGAGAGGTGTAAGAATTTTGTACAAATTGATCACAATTTGTTTCATCGTAACCAGTAAATGCATAGGTAATGGCATTAAGGAAATTTTTCTACTTACCTCTCCTTGATTTTATCCTTTTGGAAATGATCAGATGTGTTCTCTTTTCTCTCAATTTTTCTTTTTTATATCTAGGAGATTTTATCTCTTTTTGGAAAGTATATTAAATCCTTCCCTTCCCCCAATTGTGGAACCATTTATGGATGACTTTATTTATTAAAATAAATATACTCCCTCAAGAATTGCAAGTGCAAATATTTCATTGACTTACTGTGAAAGGTTAAGAGTGAATAAGGAGAGAGGCCTCTTGGTACAAGAACTCTAGGTACTGTTTCCATCATTGCCCTGTAACCTCCAGCAAGAGGGAAAGACAGACACGAAGAGCACCACTGATTCAAAATCCATCTTGGCACTTGTATTTCAAGTTCATATTTAAATTTTTATAAGTGAAACACATGTGTGGCGAAGCTGTGTAGAAAGTGATGACAAAATATACCTGGGTCAGCAGAGCCTTGGTGTACATCTTCAATTAAAATAATATTTTCTTTAGTTCACTAAAATCGAGATGCTTATGTCCCAGAATTTTTCATTTAATAGTCATTCCATTTTCTATTTGGATTAGTACTTTTCCTGTATTTCTTCTGGACTTTCAAGTATGAGTGGAAAGGAAGGTGAAATATAGAAATTCATTTTACTTACATCAGAGTATGAAAGTCACGTTGTTATTTTTAGAAAGTGTAAAACAAACAACAAACCCGTTAACATCCTAAAAAAGACACGGTTGGGTTTTAGTTTCCACTATAGATTTTAGTAGATTCTCTTTTTCAGTAGACTGCATCTAGGAATTTTGTTTCCCCAGGGATTTGGAATATAAAGTTGTTCTTGAGCTTTTTGAAAAATTCCAAACAACAAAAAACAAACAAAAACAAAGTAAGAAAGGTACACAAAACTAAAGAAAGGGAAGTGACAAGAATCTGATTTTCATAGAGTGAGAAGAGGGTGACAGACTGACACCACTCCTGGTTCTTCTCCAACAGTTGTTTGAATAAGTAAGTCCTTTGAGGTGAATTATCTTGCTATTTACTTCATTAAAACCAATTCCATTGTTAGCATGTTTTTACGTTAAAGTCTGCAGATATTTTAAAAAAAATTTATTGGAGTGTAGTTGATTTACAATGTTGTGTTAGTTTCAGGTATACAGTAAAGCAATTCAGGTATGCATATACACACGCACATACACACACATTCTTTTGCAGATTCTTTACCCATATCTTAGGCGTGGGATCATGGCCCATGGTTTCTGTAGGTTGTTTGAAATGCCAGCTCCTTAAAAGTATTTGGTGAATAATTAGAATCTGGACTAGAAGGGGAGTATACTTGGTATTAATTTTTTTGTTTAAAATTGCTACTGACTATCATCAGAGATGGGATAACCTGATATATTACGTGCCTCCTGATGTGACACAATAAAGAATACCCAGCATCACGTTATGTAGAATTCTTGCAAAAAACAGCTTATCCTAGGTCACCAGAATGTGGACCCCATTTACAAAGTCTGTTTCCTAAAAAAAGATGGATTTTTCCAAATGCAGTGAATAGCCCTTGATTGGATCCTTATCGAAACAAAGTACAAAAGACAGTTTGAGGACAGCTGAGACAATTGTAATATTGACTATATGTTAGATACTATTGAATTAAAGCCAGTTTTCTTAGGTGTGATAATGGAATTATGGTTATGTTGGGGAATATGCTTAATCTTAGAAGATACGTATTCATGTATATGAGGTAAGATTTTATGTTTACATGTATTTTCACATGTTGCAGCAGAAGGAAAAAACTATATGTATTAGGGTTTTCCAGAGAAACAGACCCAGTAGAGTGTGTGTGTGTGTGTGTGTGTGTGTGTGTGTGTAGAGAGAGATTGATCGATGGATTGATTGATTTTAAGGATTGGCTTGTATAATTATGGAGGCTGTCAAGTCCAAAATCTGCAAGGTGAGCCATCAGGCTGGAGACCCAGGGAAGAGCGATGTTGTCATTCAAATCCCCAGGCTGTCAGGCTGAAGACTCAGGCAGAGCTGAGGTTGCAGTTTAAGTCTGAAGGCTGGCAGAATTCTTGCTCAGGAGAGGTCAGTCTTTCGTTGTATTCAGGATTTCAGCTGATTGGATGAGGCCCATCCATGATTCCCCCAGTTTTCTTTGTGATCTAGACTCCCTGATACCTGCAGCATCTTGTCCCTACAGTTCCAACTCTGGCAGACAGAAAAGCTGAAGAGCCCAGGTGTCTATCCTAAAAATCAGTGAGAGAAGTCATCTTCCTTCCCGAAGTCCCAAAGTGTCACCAAGAGTAACTTAATGTATAACAGAAGGAAGAACACTCTAATTCAAATGCATTAGAATCCAGGAAAAGCCTCTGCATCTAAGCCTCTATTCTACCTCTTGCTTCCTTGGGCAGTTACTTAATTTATGTCCCCTTCTGGGGGAAAATGCAGGTGAGATTGCCTAGAACAGTCCATGATGGGCGGCAGAAGAATAACTCAGTTTATGAAACACGTCTGAAACTGTAAAGTGCCGCGCAAATACAAGGCAGTAGTATGGAGTACATTGTGGGCCAGATGGCTCTCATGGGCTTATTTCATGTTAAAATAGATTCAACTTTTGTCCTTTCATTAGTCAATCCTCAGAACCCCTTCCATGACCCTTTAGCTCCTGCAAGTCTGTCTTTTCTGAGAACTCTGGGAGCAGCTGCTTACTTGGAATGTAAAATAAAAGCATCTAGAATAGCCAGCACACATATTGAATCTATAACTTCTATGAATTTTTATAAAATATTCATATTCCTAAAAGAACCTTCACCTGTTTTCATAGTAGTAACATTTCGTTAGTTCCACATCCCCAAATCTAGTTAACTGCCTGCAAGCCCCAGCTTTTTCTTAGCTCTGAGGCATACCTGCTCACGTACGATTATAGATGAAGATTGTCCTAAAGTTCCCCCAAATGGCCTTTTCTTAATTTTGGAGATTTCCAGGGGAGTCTTGGAAGTTGTAACATTTTTAAAGAAAGAATGAGATATTGATACTTGACAAAAGGATCAGGTGGATGCTGCACAGTTCTGCAATCCAGTGGTGTGCCCCTTACCACCCATCCCTGTGAGCCCAGGCCTGGGAGTGGGGCACAGCAGGTGGCACTCTATCCAGCTCTGCTGGGAAAAGCTGCTCCTTCAGCCTCTGCCAGCCTCTTTAACTATGGTCACTGTCTCTCCTAGCTGGCTTTAAAAAACAGACTGCATTTTAAAAAAATTTTTATTTTATATGGGAGCATAGTTGATTACCAATGTTGTGTTAGTTTCAGGTGTACAGCAAAGTGATTCAGTTATACATATACGTGTATCTATTCTTTTTCAAATTCTTTTCCCATTTAGGTTATTACGGAATACTGAGCAGAGTTCCCTGTGCGTGCAGTAGGTCCTTGTTGGTTTTTTGTATTGAGGGGGGTGGAGGAAAAAAACTTTATTTCATCCCAGAGCCCAAGGATATTTGGTCTAGGACAAAACTTGAGAAAAATTAAGCAAGAATCCAGATTGATTAGATGGAAAATTAATGATGTCATATTTCCCTTTTCAGTGTATATCTACCCAAATTTTAAATTATGCCAATGATACCACACATATTTTGCACTTTTTTCACTCTTGCAAATGAGAACATTTTGATTTTATCATTTTATTGACCACCCCAGAACTACAAGAAATTGTAAATTACTTAGAGAATTATATACAGATTGCTTATTCATTATGGATTAATTCTAAATACGAAAGCCCTTATGTTATGGGAAACATAACATATGTGCAGTAGCATTTGTAATTTCTCGGCAGCAGAATCACTGAAGTGTTTGTGCCTTGTTGAACTCTGATCAGTCTAAGTGCCATCTAACAGTGGATGAGGAGAGACACACAAGGAGCACACAAGGAGGAGTAGACCCACAGATCCTTGATGTTTGCTGTCTGTTCTAAGACATCCACATAAATCATGTGATCATCTTGTCACATATCAGTATTTCAAGTCGCTATTAATGATTTTTAAATTAGCTGTGTCTTTGCTGATAAAAAGGAAACTAAATTAGCAGTTAATTTGTTCTTCTTTTATTCTAGTTCTTTATTTTGGCTAAAAAGAAACCCTGTAAATTCTAAAATAACAAGCAATATGCATCACCCCAGTCATTCTTTCCCCTTATCCTCTTCCAGAGATGTTCACTGTTCTGTGTTTTGTTTTGCTTTGTTTTGTTTTACCGTGGGTAAGCATTGCGTCTTCTAGAACTTCATATCAATGGAGTCATATATTGTAATAGTATGTTCTTGGTCCAGCTAGCCTAATGTTTTTGAGTTGTATTCATGTTGTGTAAAAAATGATTCTTTTTTATTGTTATGTGGTGTGCCATTGTCTGAATACACCAACAGTTTATCTCTTCTGTTGATAGACATCTAGGCTGTTTCCAGTTTCTGGCTATTTAGAATGAAGCTTCTATGAATGTTCTAATACAAGTCTTTCTGTGGACATGTTTTCATCTTTTCGGATAAATATGTTGTAGGGAAATTGTTGGATGATAGGGCAGATGTGTGTTTAGTCTTAGAAGTAACCACCAGACATTTTCCTAAGGTACTTACAGCATTTTACACTCCCTCCAACATCCGAGAGTTCCTTTTTCTTTACATTCTCACCAACACTTAGTGTTACCTTTTTAATTTCAGCCATTTTGGTGTATATATAGTGTGTGACTTTTTAATATATGTATAGGTATATTTTCAAGAATTCTAAGGTTATTTTGAATGCTATGAATTATCTACATATTTTGATGTTTATTTTTTTTTTGAATTAAAAACTAGATGGACTCTTTTTCAGATTGGCACAGATGTTTTTGTTAATTGGTTTGAGTTGAGATATTCAACAATTAAAGATAATGGATAATGATTAGGGATAAAAGATATTTAAAGATAACTTGGCAACTATAAGTCTTCATCACATGAAATGTGGAAGTGTATGTTTTAATAGGTTTGTTCGTTAGCCAAGTCATTTATTCATTGATTCATTCATTCATAAGTCATTTTTTATTTTTAATAATTTTATTTGATTGTCTGACGGTGCTGCCCAGTAGACCTTTCTGTCTTGATGCATGGACATGGTCATTCTGTGCCATGATAGCAACATGGCTGTTGATCACTTGAAGAGTGGCTAGTGCTACTGAGCAATTGATTTTTACATTTTATTTTGTGTTAATTATGGCCAGTGGCTACTGTATCACATAGCACATGTCTAAATAAATTTGTCCAAGTATTATCTGCTCTTATATTGTAAAATAAAGAAAATGTCTTTCTTATTTATATACTAGGAAGTACAAGCCTGGTTATAATCATTTTAATATCACTTAAATTTTTTGTATTTGGAATTTTTAAAAATTATTTTCAATTGAAGTTTTTATGGAGATAATTACTGATTCACATGTAGTTGTAAGAATTAATAAAGATCTTTTCTACCAAACATATAGAGAAGAACTAATACCTATCCTTCTCAAACTATTCCAAAAAATTGAAAAGGACAGAACACTCCCAAATTCATTCTATGAGGCCACCATTACCCTGATACCAAAACCAGATACAGACACTACAAAAAAAAGAAAATTACAGGCCAATGTCTTTGATGAATATAGATGCAAAAATCCTCAACAAAATATTAGCAAACCAAATCCAACAATATATAAAAAGGATCGTACAACATGATCAAATTGAATTTATTCTAGGGACACAAGAATGATTCAACATTTGCAAATCAATTATTGTGATACTTCACATTAACAAAAGGAAGGATAAAAATCACATGATCATCTCAATAGATGCTGAAAAAGCATTTGACAAAGTTCAACATCCATTCATGATAAAAACTCTCAGCAAAGTGGGTAAAGAGTGAACATATCTCAACGTAATAAAGCTTATTTATGACAAACCCACAGCTAACATCATACTCAGCAGTGAAAAGCTAGAAGCCTTTCCTCCTGTGCCCACTCTTGCCACTTCAATTTAACATAATATTGCAAGTCCTAACCACAGCAACCAGACAAGAAAAATAAATAAAAGGCATTCAAATTAGAAGGAAATAAATAAAACTGTCACTATTTGCAGATGGCATGATACTTTATATAGAAAACACTAAAGTTTCTACCCCAAAAGTATTAGAACTAATAAATGAATTCAGCAAAGTTGCAGGATAAGAGGTTAATATATAGAAATCTGTTGCTTTTCTATACACTAATAATGAAATATTAGAAAGAGAAAGGTAAAAAAATGCTGTTTAAAGTCTCATCAAAAAGAATAAAATACCTAGGAATAAACTTAACCAAGGAGGTGAAAGACCTGTACTCCAAAAACTATAAAATATTGATGAAGGAAATTGAAGATGGTACAAAGAAATCGAAAGATATCCCATGCTGTTGGATTGGAAGAATGAATATTGTTAAAATGGCCATACTACCCAAAGCAGTCTAGAGATTTAATGCAATCCCTGTTAAAATACCCATGACATTTTTCATAGTACTAGAATAAATAATCCTAAAATTCATATGGAGCCACAAAAGACCCTGAATTGCCAAAGAAATCCTGGGAAAAAAGAACAAAGCTGGAGGTATCATGCTCCTAAACTTCAGACTATACTACAAAGCTATAGTAATCAATTCATATAGCTGATTCACTTTGTTATACAGCAGAAACTAACGTACCATTGTAAAACAATTATACTCCAATAAAGATGTTAAAAAAAAACCTACTGTACTTTTTGGCATCTGATCTCCAATTAATTGCCAGTTATTAAGGGGACATGTCTATAGATCTTCTCCTAATTGTCAAGGGCAGTGAGCCAATGAAGTAATAAATTGCTAGAGAAAGAAAAAAAACAAAAACAAAAAAACAGCATGGTACTGGCACAGAACCAGACACATAGATCAGTGGAACAGAATAGAGAGCCCAGAAATAAACCTACACACCTATGGTCAATTAATCTTTGACAGAGGAGGCAAGAATATACAATGGAGGAAAGACAGTCTCTTCAATAAGTGATGCTGGGAAAACTGGACAGCTACATGGAAAAGAATGAAATTAGAACGTTTTCTAATACCATATACAAAAATAAATTTAAAATGGATTAAAGACCTAAATGTAAGACCTGAAACCTTAAAAATCCTAAAAGAGAACATAGGCAGAACACTTATTTGACATAAATCATAGCAATGTTTTTCTTGGATCTGTCTCCTAAGGCAGAAGTAATAAAAGCAAAAATAAACAAATGGGACCTAATTAAACTTAAAAGCTTTTGCACAGCAAAGTAAATCATTGACAAAATGAAAAGAGAACTTACGTACAGAATGGGAGAAGATATTTGCAAATGTTATGACCAACAAGGGATTAATTTCCAAAATATATAAACAGCTCATACAAGTTAATATCAAAAAAACAAACAACCCAATCAAAAAAAGGAAAGAAGATCTGAATAGACTTTTTCCAAAGAAGACATACAGATGGCCAACAGGCACATGAAAAGATGTTCAACTTTGCTAATCATTAGAGAAATACAAATAAAACAACTGGATATCACCTCACACCTGTGAGAATGGCTATCATCAAAAAGTCTACGAATAACAAATGTTGGCGAGGATGTGGAGAAAAGGGAACCCTTGTACACATTTGGTGGAAATGTAAATTGGTGCAGCCACTGTGGGAAACAGTATGGAGGCTCCTCAAAAAACTAAAAATAGAACTACCATATGATCCAGCAATTCACTCCTGGGTATATATCTGGAAAAAGCAAAAACACGAATTCAAAAAGATTCATGCACCCCAATGTTCATAGCAGCACTATTTACAATAATCAGGATATGGACGCAAACCAAGTGCCCATAAACAGGTGAATGGATAAAGAAAATGTAGTGTAAATATATACAATGGAATATTAGCCCTAAAAGGAATGAAATTCTGCCATTTGCAGCAGTGTGAATGGACCAAGAGAATATTATGCTTAGTGAAATAAGTCAGACAGAGAAAGACAAATACTGTATGATATCACTTGTACGTGGAATCTAAAAAATAATATAAACAAAATTATATGCAAAACAGAAGAAGACTTACAGATATAGAAAACAAATTAATGGTTACCAAATGGGAGAAGGAAGGGAGGAGGGGCCAATCAGGGGTATGGGATTAAGAGATACAAACTGCTCTGCATGAAATAGATAAGCACCAAGGATATATTGTATAGCACAAGGAATTACACCCGCTATCTTATAATAACTTTTAATGGAGTATAATCTGTAAAAATACTGAATCACAATAGTGTACACCGGAAACTAATCAAGTATACTTTAAAAAAAAAAAACGATCCTGACTGACCTTCATCCACTTTCCCTCAATTGTAACATTTTGCAAAACTATAGTACAGTATGACAGCCAGAACTTCACCAGATACAAGCAAACCCAAAATTCCAAGTTCTGTGAGGTTATCTTTTATGTCTACTTGATGTAATGCTTAGGTTATTTAGAACAGTAGCAACCTATAAAAACATTCATTCTACTGGTCAGCTGTTTCTGTGCATAAAATGAAATATCTGATTCAGACTGCCTTCTGTTTATGCTGTTAGAAACTTTTCATATGTTCCTTTTATGTTACAGGCACATATGCTTTTTTAATTGGTCAGATCATTACTGAGCAGATTGAAGTCATAAAGACAATGAATTATTAAAGAACAATCCAGTTTTCTTAAGAATGAATTCATTTGGTTTCTATGGTTATGTGTTTCTGATAAGTATAATATCTCGGTGTGAAGAAAGAAAACAAAAGATCCTAATTAGACAGTGTTCTCTTTTACTATTGAATATAATGGGACAAAATAAAATAATACTTGTTTCTGTTTTTTTGTTTTTCAATCTAGATTCTTTTATAAATCTTAAGGAATACTGCCTTTTTGGGTCAGTTCCCAGAAATGTGGTAGCATTTTAAATGATGCTGTAGCACAGATAAGTCACTTGACAGTAAAAATATTACTTTTTCATTCTTCAAAATAATCTGTTAAAGTAATAGGTGTTTGTTTTGATAATGGATTTAAGGAGGATGTGAGTCCAGCAAGATGTTTTGCGACCTTCCTAAGCTCATCCTAGGTCCGCCTAGCCCTCCATTCTTGCCCCCGCCCCCCAGCTGCTATTAAGGATCTCTATGTTTCAAACGAAGTATTGACTTGAAGAAAATTGTCCTATGTTTTCTGTACTTGCTGTATTTCTGGATGAAATGGGTTGATTCTGCAGTTAAAAATGCACCTTTTCCAACTCCTATCAGGCTCTGGTCTGTGTGTTCTAAGTTGTGTGGAGATGATCAACTGGCCTGGGAAGGCAGGACAGCATCACCTGCCACTGTTAAAACCCCTTCAGAATGCCTCTACTGATGCTTCGTGCAGGTCCTTTGCCAGGGGCTGTGGTGAAGTGAAGATGAATTAGTCAAGAGGACTGTATCTTGTCCTTATTGAGCTTAGGTTCAAATAGAAGAGGGTAGACGGGTTTCAGACGAATTCAGGGTAGTGCCAACAGCGAGGGTGGAAGGAAGAGAGAGCCCATCCACCTTGGTCTATGCAGGTGCTGGCCTCTAGGCATGGCCTTACAAGACGGGCAGGATTTTTAATGAGCAAAGATGGCAGGACTAGCAAAGATGGCATTCTGATGGAGGGTATGATATGGATAATGGTTCAGAGACTAGACATACCAGAAAAGTCTGTACATGTAGTCCCTGGAGTAGAGGGTACATACAGGGAATTAGCATGAGGATGGAGAGAATTAGGTACTCATTGTGACAGTTTTCAGTTAGGGCTGTGGCTTTTGGATATTGGGGGGACAGTGCTTATTTTCATACTTAAATGTACTTCTCAATTCATTTGGTTTTCCTATACTTTTTTCTCCAGTTTTTTTCTGATTATATCAACATTTAAAAAATACTGGGTTCCAGAAAAGATGATCTTACAACATAATTCAAAGAGAAACTTTCATTTCGTGGAATATCTAAAATCAGGTAGAATTTAGTGATCTTTTCCCTCTCTTTTATAGTTTTTTGTTTTCTAATGACTATATTTAAATAGATTTTTGAATATATCATATTTTGTCAGTAATTAAATAGTCTGAGAATGCTTATTTCACTGTTATTTGATTAACAGTATTACAGAGCAACATATTTTTATATCAGTGAGGAACTCTAAAAGGAATTCTTGAACTAGGATGAAGGTACATGTGCTATAGTATTAGATTAAAATTCAGATTACCCACAATTGAGGTACTTGCATTAAATTACAGTAGAAAACAGGATAAAGGGCTGTTTTGTGTAAGGAGTGGCTAATAGTATGCTTAAAATATTTCCAGACAATTTAAATACAGTGCTGTCAAAAATAGCTATGCACAGGTTGTATGTATATGGAAAACACGGAGTTGTATGTATAATATAGCTGAAATCACTTGGAATTCATTAAAATAAAGGATGGCACTACCAGGCAGGACTTGTCCAAATTTAGGACATGTAATTGGAGATTAATAGAGTACTGACCTAGTCCCTAGTCCTGTGCTGGGTGTTTGTTGCGGCGGTCAGTCCTCAAAACTCTCAGGAGCTTGGGATGAGCACACACACACTACTGTATATAAGATAGATAACCAACAAGGACCTACTGTATGGTACAGGGAACTCTACTCAATATTCTGTAATAACCTATATGAGAAAAGCATCTAAAAAAGAATGAATATATGTATATGTATAACTGAATCACTTTGCTGGACACCTGAAACTAGCACAACATTGTAAATCAACTGTACTCCAACAAAATTAAAAAAAAAAAAAAAAAACTAAAGCAGGTACTGTCCCCATTTTCTGGGTGAAGAAACTGTGGTTTGGAGGCAGCGTGTATCTAACTCATGATCACACATGGCTAGTGGCACGCTGCTGTGTGAACCTAACTCTCTTTGCCCACAGAGCTGGTGCTGGTAACCCCCTGCAATTTCACTGGATCAGTTCTTGAAAGAGCAGATAGGCCAGACTCCGTATGGTTTAGGACAGACACAGAAAGCACTCACAGGGAAGGCAGATTTCTCAGTGTGAAGAGCAATACCAGTTGTGATTATAAGAAAAAAACTTAAAACGTTTGGTGAATATATATTGTTATTAAGGTATTTCTGATCAGCAATCGGAGGAGGGAACAACACCAGCCTTAGCACCCCTAGCAGAGTCAGTGTCTGGGAGTCTCTGAGCAATCTCTCTCTCTAAATTTTCAGAATGTTTCCAGCAGGGTCCGATGAGATACCCTTCTTTGCAGTGAATTCTGATACCGAGTTTGGTCTGAGGGCGACCATAATAATATTAGTTCCTTGAACATACCCAAGTGAGGAATTTGATCTTCTAAATAAATGGTTATAAATTGACTCAGCTTTTTTGGAGAAATGTTTATATCTAGTTGGATCTTCTCTATGGCCCGTGTCCTGGTATTATCCATATTATATATGAATATATTTATTATATATGTTATGCATTGTATTTGTTGGAAAAGGGTGTAAAATTTTACTTATTATAATTCGAAGTTAAACAAACAGTGGAAAAATGCTTGCCATGAGTGCAGATGTTCTTTTTTGTTTTTTGTTTTATTTATGTCTGCGTTGGGTCTTTGTTGCTAGCCATGGGCTTTCTCTAGTTGCAGCGAGTGGGGGCTACTCTTCGTTGCGGTGTGCAGGCTTCTCATTGTGGTGGCTTCTCTTGTTGTGGAGCGTGGGCTCTAGGCACGTGGGCTTCAGTAGTTGTGGCACACGGGCTCAGTAGTTGTGGCTCACGGGCTCTAGAGTGCAGGCTCAATAATTGTGGCACACAGGCTTAGTTGCTCCACAGCATGTGGGATCTTCCCAGACTAGGGCTTGAACCCTGCATTGGCAGGCGGATTCTTAACCACTGCACTACCAGGGAAGTCCCAGACGTTCTTATTTTGAGATTTTTCAGGGTCTTCTAACTGTGAAGTTAACTGTTACCCTTGTTTCATATCATGCATTCTTTCAAAGGCTCTAAATCAATATATATTTTAGTGTTCTGGACAGCTATTACTCAACATCATCTCTGTATCCCCTTTACCTATCACAGCCCTGGTGTCTAGAAGGCAGTGAGTATACTTTGAATTGCTTGTTGAACAGAGTATATAAAAATAGATACATTGTAAGAGGTTAGATGTCAGATCCTATTTTTTATAGACTTTAACCTATCATATCAGAATTATGTTATGTTGCCTGGAGTCTGGTAATAGCCCTGACTAGTCCAAAGACCTGTGAGCGCCACAGTTGGGCAGATGGTCAAGAACTCAGCTGTTTGAGTTTCAAAAGCCCTTATTAAAATTCCCTATATTCTGATCCCTCACCCTCATTCAAACCACAATCTGAGGGAAACCTCATACCCTGGGCACCAACCTGGAGTGGATTACTTTGGACTGCAACCATGGTAGGACAGGGAAGGGGGAACTAGTATGTTTTTATATGTGGGTCTTTACTTTCCAATTTTCAAATCAGTATAGCAAAATGTCTAAAATACTAGAATTTTCTACTTTAGATCTTTCTAAAATGTGTTGTGTATTATAATACGAGTTTTAGCAATATTAACATGGCACTTTATATCTACATACCTGTCTTCTTAAAGTATGATTATATAAAGCAACAGATATTTACTGGGCGTTAATACATGCCAGACAGGATTTCAGTTAAGAAACTATGAGAGATAAATCTAGAACCAGAGTAAACTTTCTTAGAGAATATCAGGGCGACAGCTGACTTTATATGAATCAAGTAAGTTTACCCTTTCTACGCTATATATGATATCCAGAAATAATGGTGATAGAGCATAATAAAGACCAAAAGAAGAAAGACTTAAAAAAATAGGAAGGTAATAGGAAGGTATATTAAAGAAAATTGAGGCTACTCCAAATAAAGAAAAGAGATACATAGGATTAAATGCTACAGAGTAAAGCTGAGAATGGCAGTGCTACTGAGTGTTTCCTCAATGGTAAACTTGATGTTTTGAAAACATTTTAAGAAATTAAAGAAAAAGTAACTAAATACCACTGTTCATAGAGTTGTAAGGTCAAAGAAGAAAAGAAGGCAAGCAGAATCACTTCCCTGTATGTAAATACAGGTGAGAACTGAATAGTAGGTAATGCCTGTAGACAAGAATTGGATTTCATTGTTTAATGTTCAGTAGCCTACTGAAATATTGATAGTCACAGGAAAAGAGATAAATGCTTTTCAGACCCCCAAAGTAAGATCAATAAAAATAATACATATAAAAAGTAGTGTACAAAGCAGTCCTCTAAGATAGATGTTATCTCCTAAAACATAAGCAGAGAGGCATTTTTGGAAAATACTAAGTCAAAAGGCTAAATTCAGGATGTGATCCAGAATTTTTCCTTGTAGCAAACTAGAAATTCCTGGCATAAAAGTTTAAATGAGTAAAAACCATCTTGAAATTATTAGGAAAAAAATTCTAAGTCATAATCTAGTTACAGGTTTACAATTAGCAGGGGGAACCTAAAACTGAAATTGAAGAGAGTGTGTTTTCTTGGCCTTTAATTAATGTTGATCATTTTCATTAACAAATAGAATAAAGAGTAGATGTCAGTGTGAAAAGCTGATGTGTTATTTGTACCCTCTTGCAATAAAAATGCTAATTTACTGGGTATGGTTTGTAAGTGGACAAGCGTTGAAGGCAGTTTTTTATACAAAATGGAATGAAAGGAAATAAATATTATAGATGATAAAAATCATTGTAGTGCTCATTCTAATGGGTTATTATAAATCTAAAATTGAAAATATTTTACAAAGACAGAGCATAGAAGATGACCCTCCTCTCTGGAAACTGATGAACCTCAAACTTCTCAGAATATTGCGTTTTGATGATTTAAGGAAGTACCAGAAGTAACAACAAACTTGAACCTGTTGGAGAGGAATTTGAATCTGGAATTGGTGTTTACCAGATGGATATGCTCCAGATTTGTGCATGACAGTAGTTTTTGCATTCAAAGGACATTAGTCATTTCAAAGGACATTAGTCATTTCAAGTATACATACCTTCAAAACCAGGAAATATGGAATAAAAAATTTGAGTTTGTTAGGTTTAAGTTCATATGAAAAGTCTTAATGAAGTTGTTTTTCACTGAACCCAGATGGTGAATGGTAATAACTGTTTTACCTAATATATTGATTATCTGTTACCGCATATCAAATTACTCCAAAACCTGGTGGCTTGAAACATTTATCTCACGTTTTCTGTAGCTCAGGAATCTAAGGGTGACTTAGTGAGGTCCTTTGCTTTAGGGCTTTTTTTTTTTTTTTGCGGTACACGGGCCTCTCACTGTTGTGGCCTCTCCCGTTGCGGAGCACAGGCTCTGGACGCACAGGCTCAGCGGCCATGGCTCACGGGCCCAGCCGCTCCACGGCACGTGGGATCCTCCCCGACCGGGGCACGACTCCGTGTCCCCTGCATCGGCAGGCGGACTCTCAACCACTGTGCCACCAGGGAAGCCCACTTCAGGGTCTTTTGTAGGCTGAATTGTGTCCCGCCAAAAATTCATATGTAGAAGCCCAAACCCTTAGTACCTCAGAATGTGACTATATTTGGAGCTAAGGTTTTAAAGAAGTAATTAAGTTAAAATGAAGCAATTAGGGTGGGTTCTAATCCAGTATGACTGATGAAGGGGAGGAAATTGGGACACAAACGTGTTTGCAGAAAGAGAAAGACCATGTGAAGATACAGAGAGAAGGCCGCCATCTGCAAGCCAAGGAGAGGCCTCAGGCAAAACCAAACCTACTCACACCTTTTTTTAAAAAAAATTGGGTTATAGTTGCTTTACAGTGTTGTGTTAGTTTCTGCTGTGCAACGAAGTGAATCAGTTATATGCATACATATATCCCCTCTTTTTTGTTTCCTTCCCATTTAGGTCACCACAGAGCATTGAGTAGGGTTTCCTGTGCTATACAGCAGGTTCTCATTAGTTATCTATTTTTTACATAGTAACGTATGTATATATGTCAATCCCAATCTCCCAGTTCATCCAACCCCCTCTTTCCCCCCTTGTTGTCCATATGTTTGTTCTCTACATCTGTGTCTCTATTTCTGCCCTGCAAACAGATTCATCTGTACCATTTTTCTAGGTTCCACATAAATGCGTTAATATATGATATTTGTTTTTCTCTTTCTGACATACTTCACTCTGTATGAAGTCTCTAGGTCCATCCATGTCTCTACAAATGACCCAATTTCATTCCTTTTTTATGGCCTAGTAATATTCCATTGTATATATGTACCACATCTCATTTATCCATTCGCCTTGATCATGTTCTCCTAGCCTCCAGAACTGTGAGCAAATGCAGTGTTGTTTAAGCCACCCAACCTGTGGTTCTTTGTAACGGCAGCCCTAACAAACTAACACAGGGTCTCACAGGCTACACCTTTCTCAAGGCTTGGCTAGGGAAGTATCTACATCTAAGCACACTTAGATGGTGGTTGGCAGGATCCACTCCTTTGCAGGCTCTTGAACTGGGGGCCGCAGTTCTCATAAGCTATTGTTCTGAGGCCATGTGGGAATCTCTCAAGAGCAGCTTACTTGCAGCATGGCGGCCCACTTTATCAGAGACAGCAAGCAAGAAAGGAAGGACCCAACGAGGAGAGGGAGTGTAGAAGTCCCAGTCTTGTATAATCCAATCTCCAAAGTGATGTCTCATCGCTCTTGCTGTATTCTGATTGTTAGAAATATGTCTCTAGGTCCATCCCGACACTCAGAGGGGAGGGGATTATACAAGGGTTGAGTGCCAGGAGCCTGGGCTCGTTGGGGCTGCCTACCGCACCTGGTTGTCTGAGGGTCTTAGAGCCTTCATAAGTATATATTTGCCATTAAGTTTATCCATATAATAAAAAAAAATCAGGGGCTTCCCTGGTGGCGCAGTGGTTGAGAATCTGCCTGCTAATGCAGGGAACATGGGTTCGAGCCCTGGGCTGGGAGGATACCACATGCCGCGGAGCAACTAGGCCTGTGAGCCACAACTACTGAGCCTGCGCATCTGGAGCCTGTGCTCCGCAACAAGAGAGGCTGCGATAGTGAGAGGCCCGCGCACTGCGATGAAGAGTGGCCCCCACTTGCCACAACTAGAGAAAGCCCTCGCACAGAAACAAAGACCCAACACAGCAAAAATAAATTAATTAATTAATAAAAAAAATCAGAGCATAGTTAGAGACCCATTACGTGGTAATGATTATATGTCATTTGTAAACCATCTATTCTTTATAGTGGTTAGTGAGTCATTTTGATATTTTAAAAATAGGCTTTAATTGGATTATATAACTTTTATGTACAAAACTAACAACCCGTGTATAGTTTTAACTTTGAACTTGTGTTTTTGAAGGAGGGTTAAGGCATGCTAAGGACCAGTAAATGCCAATAGGCATTGCATATACCGTATATTTTAAAACCTTTTTAGTGAAATATATCAAATGTACAGAAAGTCAAGAGAAGCATACAGTGCATACTCATCACCAGGGTTTAACAGTTGTCGACTGTCATGTTTGTAACACCTTTTTTTGGTTGTAAGTATTAAAAGTAAAATTACAGACACTATGGCTTTTCATGTCTAAGTATTTCACTACAGCTCTTAAAAAGCCTGTTTTGCCACATAGCATACTATTGTAGTAATGCATAACAAAATTAACAGTTAATACAGCTGACTTACTCAAACCAGGATTCAGACAAGAGCCATTATTCCATTTGGCTTTTATGCCCCGTACGTTTCTTGTAGTGTGCTAAAACCCTATCCCACCCTCATTTCTTTTTTTCTGTACATCAACTTGCTAAAGAATAAGACATATTTTAAATCAGTGCCTTTTTCTTTTTCCCAAACATTCATTCCTTCAGTGGGAAAGTTATTTATTCATACCAGAATCTTGCACTGGGAGTCTAGTATGTTAAGTAGAAAGCATGAAACAGATAAAATAGAGACATAAGCTCTGATTTAGGCAGGGCAGAGAGACCTGTTCCCGCCAGCCACCCCCATCCCTACTCCCAGCCACCTTCCTGGCTGAACCCCTGTGTTTGGCACAGTTTGAAGCGCCATAGTTTAAATCATAGATGGTTGAGACTGAAAGGCAGAGTAGGAAGAGAAGAAAGGAGCAGACAGGAAGAACAAGAGAGAAAAAGTAAAGCAGCCAGGCAGGATTCAAATCTCCCAACCTTCTGTATGCTCTGGAGCAGTTGGCTGGTACCCAGGAACCCTGTGCTGAATGGAGTGGTGAGGCCAAGTTGACTGAGGGGCCGCTTGTTGGCATTTATGCTACAAGCCAGCATCTTTCTGATTCGTCCTACTAGAATGATGGCTCCATGTGGGCAGTGCCTTAGAACAATGCCTGGCACTTAAGAGTGCTCAATTAACATTGGCTGAATAAATTTAGACCTAAAAGAATTATGCGTGAACTACCATTTACAGAGCATCTATTTTGTATCAGTTATGCTTCATGCTGGTCACATAATTAATAAGATATTCAGGTATTACTAGATGCTTATCAGGTAGGTATTATTGTCACCAACTTCCATATAAAGAACTTGAGCTAGAGAGAAATTTGAATTTGTCTCACATTATTCCAACTAAGGTTTGGCAAATTTCTAAAGTACATACTACTGGCTTTAGTGGAACGAGAAATAGCCAGGAGAACCAGATTTTAATTTCAGCCTTTCTTCATGCTATTTACAGACAGTTTCATTTTATGGAAATCATTTTGGTTTTCTGCTCTTCAATCCCTTTATGGAAAACATAGGCAATTAAATATGTTTTATGGATCAGTTATGAAGATAAATTTGATATCAGGAAGCAAAAGTGTTTTAGAAAAAACTCATGCTCTTCCCCAAGGTATTATTGACCAGGTATTAGAATGTTTAACATCTGGTTGGCGCTTAAATTTTTTGTCTGACATTAAGAACTTCTGAATGACCGAGTGTATACATGTCATTCAGGTGCATGCTATGTTTTTATAGGCTATGTAACCAAAACCATTATACACTTTTCCAGGAGTTATTATGTACAACTAATATTTACAGCACACACCCAAGGAACTGTGTGAAATATTTTACCTGGAACTTAGTTGAATATAATAGTGGACTGAAATGCAAATAATATGGTACCTGATTATTTTATCACATAGTTTTCTTTTAATGGTATTTGCCTTAATAGAATTTCAATTTTTTAAGTATAGTAATTTTATAGGAAAACTTTGAGAGTTTAAGTTGGCAATTCCAAATCAGCCCACTCGTTGTGTTCACTAAAGTGTTCTTCCAAAAATAAATGAGTAGGCTGGCATTGTGTTTTAAACATCAAGCTAATTTTGGTTAATTATATAAATCTAAAAGCCATGGACAAGGCAGCAATTCAGTCTTACTAGATGATGATCAGTGAAATTGTAAGACAGCTTGCTGAATGATGCCCATCAAGCTAATAACCTGAATGCATTGTGTCCAAAAGGACAGTGCCTGGCAGAGTATCAGATAGGAAGCCTTCCCAGTGCTTTAATAAGGGGCTTGTGAAAGCTTGCAAAAAAGGGTACAAAGTTAGAAACAGTAGTAACAGCTCTGATCGGAATTCAGAAACATTAGAGAAAAAAATAACCATGGTTACCATGCATAGCTAATAATTCTGTTAAATAATGGAAAGCTGGCTTGAGCAGTGTTGTGGGCCATCCCTGACTTGGCCTTATCTCTAGTTTTTGTTTAAATAAAATGAGAGTGCTACATTATGTGGGGCTCTCATTTAAATTAGGTGGAATTAGCATTCTGCCTTAAGCGAGCAGGAAACACAGATGCAGAATAAGAATGTGGTTGTGGGCAGGAGAGTTTAGAGCACTTGATTCTCTAACGACTTTCCCATTCAGAAAAGAATCATGACTCCCTTTGTACATGAGTGTAAAGTAATAATGGGTGGAAATTATATTAGGTGATTTTTGCTGTAACCGAGCTCAATTGGTGGATTTATGTGGCTATCTGTAAAATAAGAGGTTGACTTTATTAAAATGCTTTTATGCTTGGACATAGATTTCTTTAGCCCTCATTTCATCTCATCCCTAGAAAAGGCTGTATGCACTATTGAGAAAACATCTTTGTACTTGACGCATGATTTCCTTATCTTAGTTGAATGACCTGTGGTCATCTCTCAGATTTATTCAGGAAAGAGGTACCTCTCTCCTTCATCCACATTTGTTGAATGAGCCCAAGAATGACTGTTCAGGCTAGTTTGCTTCATGAAATAATAGATTTGACTGAACTTTTTTTTTTCAGTGACCATATGGTCATTGTGAAGATCATGCGGTTATTTGTAGAAGTGAATCACAGAGAATTTCTATTGCTGTAGAATCTAAACAGTTGATTCATATAATCAGGTAATTTTCCTCAACTTTGTACAGCCTGATTTTTACTGGCCTATACATCCGTTAGCAGTTGAATGGAAGTCCTCAAGAAGACAGACAGACTTAAAGGCCATTCACAGTAGCTGCGTTTTTTAACATGATGCCTAGTTTGCTCTGGAACTATTATCAACCGTCTTCCTAATGTTATAATATCCTAACAGTTCAGCATATCCCAAGAAAATTGTATTCCTGTTTATTGTGATCTTTCATAGAGTTTGAACTGCTAGCAGAAATTTAAATAACAGAATTATTTGTGCCACACACACCCAGGCTTGTCCTGCAGTGTCACTTTAGATAAAGTAAAAACTTCCCATGCAAACTATTATATATAGGATGGATAAACAACAAGGTCCTGTTGTATAGCACAGGGAACTATATTCAATATCCTGTGATAAACCATAATGGAAAAGAATATGACAAAGAATATATATATATATATATATATATATATATATATATATATATATGTAACTGAATCATTTTGCTGTATGGCAGAAATTAACACAATATTGTAAGTCAACTATACTTCAATAAAATACATTTAAAAAATTTTTTCCAATTATCATTATTTAACTCATTGCTTCCCAACTTTCCTAGTCATGTTAATTATACAGTAAATGATGTATAAAATTTCATTAATTTTAATCATTTTTTTAAACACACACTGTAAAATCATTCTTTGAATAGAAATAACATGGGAATATGTTCCTCTAGAATAAATTCTATGAAAGATAAATGTATTTTACAGCATACCACACGTGTGAAATAGATTGATAGAAATTATATGAGAAAGCAGCAGACTTCTTAAGGTCCTCTGTATTTGACTGTGACTGAAGTTTATATGTGACTGCGATACCTCGTCCTTTCGTCACATGTAAAGGACAGAAAGCAGCTGCAGGATGTGGCCATCCGGAGGGAGTTTTTAATTTCAGAAGATGAACTGTACTTCCTCTCTTGACTTCTCTGTAAATTGGCCATGTTGGCCTCTCTCACTGGCACCCCTAGAATCTGTACAACTTCAGCCTCATCCTTCAGGGAGAGTCGGTTTTTCTTTGTCTTCTGTGATACAAGTTACAGATTAGAGAGCCCTGAGCATTTTTTAATGAATTCATTCCATGAAAAAGGTTGCAACAAGGGGGAAATCACTTCCTTCTTGGAGCAGAAAACATCCCAGGCCCTGGTCTCTTCTGACATCCTCAGTTCACTTTCTTCCTATGAAGTAAACCCTTGACGGTCCTAGAGTGGGGCTCTCAGAGCTGCTATTGCTCAAGAGATCTGGGCTTTGGAAATGACCTCTGTGTTGTACAATCCAGAGAGATGTCGAGAGAGAATTGGCTTCCAGCTCTTACTCACCCGGGTTCAAGTCTGCCTCTTCCAGATACTCGCTCTGTAACCAAGGGTAGCTATATTTCGCTTTTTCTGGGCCTGAGTTTTTCGTCTATAAAGTGAGAACAATTATCTATAGCAAGAAGACTTATTGTAGAATTAAAGAAAAGAATGCATGCAAAGACTCTAACCCCTCAGTGCTTTTATGCTCAGCATGTGTTAGTTTCCTTCCTCTTCCCCTTGAAGGTCGGAAGGTTTGGGCAGTGGCCTGGGATCACACTGCCGTGGGCCAGTGTGCCATCTGATGGCAGCAAGTGCTCATTGGAGCTCTGTATATCAGTATCAAATAAAGCTTGGCTCACAAGACAGACAGTCATGGTTCCTCTCACCTTTCTAGCTGGTCAGAAGGCTGTCACAGTAAGATTCTTGACAGCAAGCTGGACTAGCAGGAATCCTTATGGAAATAACCTAAATGTACTGATCCACCTACCTGATTTGTTACAAAAAGAAACACATCTAGTATTCCTCTAGGTAAAAGGAAAGATCACTGGGCAGGACCTGGGCTTGATCCTGCCATGAGCTAGCTGTGAAGACTCAGACCTGTTCATGATCCCTCACTTCACTCCTTTATGCATTTATGTCAGCAAACATGTATTGAGGATTAAGATATTTGGCTGGGCAGTCAAAGACGAGAAAGTCAGCCTGTACTCTCAAGGAGTCGTCAGGCTTCTTGGGGACACGTGTGTATGCAGAGAAGAACCTGGAGGAATAAGTATCAGTAGAGAGAGGTATGTCCACGCTCAGCCCTCCTTGGGGCTCCTTTCGCACCCCATCCCTGAACTACTGCATTGTCCCATTCTTTTGTACAACATTGTTTCTCATCCTGTAGAAGATCAATAAAATATTTCTTAAAGTGAATTGAATTGGTATGGGAACATCTTGGAAGTCGTAATTACTCACGTAGGTAGAGATGGGCTGGTAACCGTCCTCACCCTCTGTTGTCTTGTCTGTGGCCTGAAGGGGTTTGTGTGCTTTTGAATTTCTGTCCTGACTACTGTTAAAAATTGAATGATGATTTACCAGAAACTGTTGTAATCAAATATGAATTAATGAACTAAGTTATTTGTTGTCCTAGCGGCAGTTATGAATTAACCAAGAATTGAATTATACGTGGCTGGGTTTTTATTGTTATAGGTGGCATAATTTTTAGCATGTTTCTTCTATATTTTGAAAATGGAGAGAAATTTTAAGTACTTTTGCCTTGCATTACAAAAAGAGGTAGATAAGGAGCTGAATGTGACTAGGTATGTATTGAATAGTTCAACTGAAAAATAACAGTCATCTGAATTTAAGGTTGTTAATGCTTTAAATTTTTCTTGATATTCTCTGACGAATCCTAATACGCTTGTCAGCAGCAGTCACAATGGGGGAAGAACACCCTGGGTTCTTGGGGTCACGGTCACTTTTGTGTTTCCCTTATTGATGGGTTCTTTACAAAAATATCCCTTGACATGAAGGAGACTCTACTGATTAATCCTAAGTGCTATAAACCTGGTATCATTTGTTTAAAAGTTTAATATTTTGAAGAGCCTTAATTTTGTAATGTTATTGGTATAGAAGTAAGACTGACCTATCTATGGTGCTTATATTTTTCTGATCCTTTCAGTTGTATGTAATGACTAAAATTGGCTTACCTGACCATACTCTTAAGCAAGGTTATTTTAATTTTTATTTACTTTTCTTACAGTTATCTTCTTCCTTCACATGCTCCTTCTTATCTTTTAAAGGTAAATGATAAAAATGACCCAATTATTCTGATCGCTTACTTCTTTCACGTGCTATATGTTTGCACTTGGAGCACATAGAATATTTAAAATAATTTTTTCTTGCAGTTTGCTAGGTGTGATTTTTTCTCAGCCCTGTTTCCTTCCTTTTCCTTCTAACGCTGTCTCTCACATCTTTGTTGTTTTCTTTTCCTTACATTCCCTACAGAGTCCTTCAACTCTCATCCTTCCAGACCACCCTCTTTGTTTCTCTTCTCAGTCTTGCAAATTCTACTCTTCCTATTACTGCCATCTCTCCCTTAGGTCCACCTTGTATTCCTTCCCTGCTACTCTGTCTTTTCACCTACCCCTGTCTTTCCTTGACTTTTATTTTCCTTCCCTTGTCACCACTCCTGGAATTCTTCAGATTACTCTTGCCAAATGAGTTTTAGGCAATTTCCTGGTATTTCTGTCCCTTTGGTTATCTATACCCATTCGCTCACGTGCACAGGTGCACATACACACACACACACAGTTTGATTTGGGACTTTCTTTCTTCTTTGTTTCCTTGCTCCTTCCCAGCAAGGACTTTGTCAGCATCCTCTCTGTATTCTGTTAACCTGTTTTGTGAATGTTTGTGGAAGGAATAGCCTATTTGACTTCTCTACTTTTATCCCTATTGCACAAACTCTTATACTGTAATATATATTAGACTTGCCTGCAGTATTCATTTTGAATACATTTTCTTCTAATATTCCTATTACATAAAATGCTTCTGTTTTTAATTATTGTCTGAGCCTACCATGTAGTAAACAAATAATCTAAAAGATACTCAGATAAGTTAATGAAAACGTATAGGTGTTAAAATCTTACCAGTACTTCAAGGCCCACCTCAGGTATTACTGCCTCTAAAGTGAATTAATCTCTTCCTATTTTGTTTCTATGACACAATTTCTATAAATGATATAGCCTTTATGAATATTACATATGACTGTCTTTACACATATTTTGCTTCTCTATTAGTTCCTTGAAAGGACAGGAATCATCTTTCCATCTTCCAAAACATTTAGCATGATGCCCTGCATAGCATAGATGCTTGCTGAATATTTGTCAGACTGAATTGAGAGGTGTAAGAAGCATAGAAAATGAAAATTCAGAGAATGTTGCTATTTAACCAGATCTTTTCATAAGACATAAGGCAGAAAGAAGCAGTGAAATCTAGGGTAAAGGTTGGCACTTAAATTGAGAAAGCACAAAGTATAGGAAATAGCTGAGAAAACACTGATTTTTGAAGCTTTAAAATACATGAGTATCTGAATGTTTTGCAGTTGAATTTTCTTAATCATGAAGGAGAAAATGTAAATAAAAATATCTGGTAATGATTGAAAGTATATAAATGTACATAAAGTGTTCATTTTTTTAATTAGGAAAGAACACAGAGTCATTATGATAACATATAGAATCATAGGATGTGCACAACAGTGTTTGACTGAATTGAAACTTTTGTTTCAATTAAATGTAATTAACTATAGTTCAGCAGTTTCCCCTGCATTTTCATATCATCAGGGGCACTTGTTTTATAGAGGAAAATTAAAAATGATTTTTCTCATCTTTTACCCACTTTTTTCCCCCATGGGATTAACTAGCTAGTGTCATAGTCTGTCTCCTCTGCTTTGGGGATTGTAATTATACAAAAGGATAAAAGAACAGAGGGAATGTCAAAGCCATGACAGCTTGAACTTAGAGAGCCGGGGAGCAGGAAAGAATGAAGTGCCAATGGGAGATAAAGGGAGTGTCAGAGGCTCAGTGGAGTTCCCAAGGAAATGGCTCCCAGAGGTTACCTACAGCTCTGGCCCAAGGAGGACAGGTGGCCTGGGATTGTTTCTCTTTCTGGTCAGTGTTTTCCCCAACTAGCGTCCACCCCTTCTCTCAAACACATTATAACACCCCAAATTAGCACAAAAGGGGAATTAATGCATATGAATCTGTTTCTCTTACCTTATTTTGGGTTTATCAGAGAAAAATATCATGTACATGTATATGCTCTGAAATAGACTTAATTCTCTTTCTTGATAGCCTGAAAGCCCTGTCCCATTCTTGGCATTTCTAAGTACACTGAATTTTTCTTTGCTGTAATTGACATTCTTTTTGGTATTGCTCATAACTTTCTTTCCCTGTTAACCCTTCTAGGTGAAGAGGGTATTTATAAACTGAAAAATTGCAGAACACATTTTTATTTCTCCAGGGAAGTAAGACCATATTAACTCTAGTTATAGTAGTTAGCAAAAAGTGCACTTCAGAAAAAATGTGAGGATACATTAAGCTTTAAAATTTCTTTGAACAGTTGTTGAAAACTAGACTCATTCTCCCATAGGAACTCAGTGAAATTCTGTTAAAGGATACGCTTATCTCCTGTTACTAAGTTTTCATTTTTCCTGATGTAAACAGATTATTTTAAGGTGAAAATAAGATATTTTTGTCAGTTTGAAGCCAGCTAAAATTATTGCTTTTACATAGTGTGGCAAGGAATGGAGGCGATGCTTGATGTGATTCAGGTTAAATTCTTAGTTAACCCCACATCAAGGAAAATAGGTTCATTTTATGTTTGTATGTAAGGTTGTCAGCATATGCATTGCTTTTTTATAAATACTCTGAACCCTCTCTGGTTGATACTTTGAGCTGGAAGACGTAGGGCAGGGCTTTGCTCATATTTTGGTTTTATGTTGTATCATGTCTTTAGACTGTGTTGTTTCCTCTTTCCATAAGTCTGGTGTAAAACGCATATTCTCGATAGTTACGGCACTTCCAATAATAGGAAGAAAAGGAGTTAAAGGTCGTGTTTATTTAGTGTTCTGCTTTCCATCCAGTTTGACGTAGATTAATTTTTAGGCACTTAGATACTTCATTATAATATTTAAAATCATGTGGTACTTCATATGCCTATGAGGATGACCAATAGCTGTGAGGATTCCAGGGCACATTATTTTCTGTACAGCGATGATTTGTATTGTTTTAATAGTCTTTAAATGTCTTCTTTGGGTACTCATTATCTTGCTTAATATTACAACGTAACACTAAAATTCTTTAAGAGCTGGAATTTATGCTTTTATATATGAAAATATTCCATTTTGTAGGATTTTATGCTAATATTTATCAAAAAGTGAGCTGAATGCTGATCTTTAAGTTGCTACTATAAATCTAGTTCCCAAATGTTTGATTATTAAAGAACAGTCCAAAAAATTATTTATGAATATTTTCATACCTTTTAGAAATTGAACATTTGCTTCTAAAGATCAAATGAAACAAATCTATTAAGTGGTATTATCAAGTCACTCAACACAGTAAATTATCATCTGCCTTAATCTTGCTTGAAATAATGTACAAACACATGCAATTAGTTATTTTAACTAGAGTTAAAAACAGCCGTCAGTATTCTTGAAACTGTTTATAAAAGAGAAATTTATCACTGGCTTATGGTATTAATGTTGTAACTCAGCAGTAAATCATTTCATAGTGTAGAAGAAATACAGTACCTCTGTGCAGTAGTACCTCAGTTTCTCTTGAACAAATAATAGGAAATTGTAGTACCCTTGTGAATGATTGACATTTGTTTCTCGGGAACAGCCTGTTACTAATTGTGGGAAAGGGAGAGTGTCTGTACTCATCTGTTGCATCTGGTCCCACTTGCTAAAAAATACCATATGTAACTGTTGTTACCGGACTGTAGTCCTTTTCTGGTTTTGGGTAATGTTTGCTGGGACTGTACATATCATTAGGAAGAGGAAATCCCTATTCCTATATTACTGCGATGCCATTATTTGTTTAGTGCTCATACTAGGTCTTTAAACTTTATGCAACTGTGAGTAATAAGAGTAAACTCTCTTATCTTTGGTCCTTCATCCCTAGATTCTGGGTCAACTTCAGGATCTATAAAATGCACATTATAAGACCCATTACGTCAGAGTTGTGTGCATTTAAAAAACACTCCAAAAACTCACAGTTAAATAGATCCAAGTTAATCAGAGCCTGCAGTTACTAATTTGTACGCAGAATTCCAGTAGTTAATAGGAAATCATCAACAAAATAGCACCTCACTCCAGTAGTGTCCCCGTCCTACATGTACCCCCCTGCCCCCGCTCCGTATTCTCAGGTCAGACACATTAAGGCTCTCATCAGATGTTCACGGTAAGGATTCTAAGGTTCTGAGTGAGGTGAAAATTTTCCATTGAGTTCACTACACTCTGTATGTTTTAGAATGGTTTTAATTCTTGTTTTAAGGAAAAAGAAGTTTATGAATAATAATCAAGTAGCACTATGAAATTGCACAAATGAAATTATCCCTTATTTATTACGATCACATTTTATATTCTTCATATATAATGTGTTTATTTAAATAAGCCTATGTTGAAATATTTTTCCCTATTTCAGGAATTATAAATTGAACTAGAAATTTGTTCAGAGTTGCTTGGGATCTGTTGACTCTTGGAACATCCAGATTTTCTTCTGTTAGTTGTATGAATGGCATATGGTAATTATTTTCATTATATTTTATATTTTGCATATGGTTTATAACAAGGTTAGCATAATCTACTTTATAGCAAACTTAATTCTTCATAAACTCCTATGTGCTTCTATGACTTAAATTTTGGAAATAAAAGTGAACAAAACTTTTTAGCTTAATTTAAGACCTCCACAAATTATATTCTTATTCTACAAACATGCGGTGGAACATTCTCCTATCCTAACACATCCTTTTTCCTACCCTTAACTTCTTACGCTTATCACTTTATAATGACCTTTCCATTTAGTGTGGCTCTAATTATTTCAATTAGCAAATCGCCTTCTCTACGCAGAAGATAAACAGTGAACTTGGATGCATACCTCAGAATTATGTTTCCCTTGATCTCAATTTGATTTCTACCATTATTTTCCTGTTTCTTCCTTGGAAATACAGGCCATGTCTAGGTAACATTCCTGACTAAACTTGTATATACCCACCCTCCTAGGACTCCAATAAATTATTTACCACTTGTGTCTCTGAACACCATCTGTTCTTAACAGCATTTCCCTTAAAACACTCAACATACTCAGAAATTTTATGCTGCTTCTGACTACCTGGGTTTTTTTAAAAGGTTTGTTTTTCTCTCCTTTCTTTCTCACCTGCATCAACTTCCCTTTTTTCCCATGCACCAGCTTCCTACTGCCTACTGAACTTGCTGGCCTGTTGCTGCTTGTGACGTGGTCTGGGCTGCCAGGGCAAGCAGGGCTCCAGTGCCCCCAGGCAAGCTGGGGAGGCTCCCAGGACAAGGCAAACTTTGACACCACAAGGTTTATCTGCCCCAACACTGTGATGTACATGTGACCGCCAGCTTGACCTGGCCTGGGCCAGCCACCTCGTATCTGACTCTGCTGCACAGATGGCTATGATTCTGTTGGCTGGTTTCCAGTGGCCTCCCTGACTTGGAAACTTTCCTTGTCCCAGCTTTGGGCATCTCTGCACCCACTGGCTCTAGCAGACACCCCTTTTCCCGGTGTGCCTTCTCGGCCTTCTCTTCCTGCTTCCTGACCACCTTCTTGTCCCAGCTGTGTCCCTTCTCAGGCGTCCACACTGGCTCTTGAAAGTTGCCTGCTGGACTTCCCTGGCGGTCCAGTGGTCAGGACTCCGTGCTCCCACTGCAGAGGGCTTGGGTTTGATCCCTGATGGGGGAAGGTCCCGCATGCTGCGCGGCGTGGCCAAAAAAATAAATAAAAATTAAAAATAAAAAATGCTAAAATCTTAAAAAAAAAAAAAAAGTTGCCTGCTGTCCCTGTGACCCACCCTTCTGGGATCACAGCACCCCTGGAGCCAACTCCTTCTTTTCTGGGCCCTTAAAAATTATATTATCAGTTTGGATAAGTTTTATTAAATTAAGAGGAGAAAAGGCCAAGATGCTATCTTGATTCCTGAACGTTATTTTACTGTATTAAAAAAAAATGTTGGTGACCATATTCTTTAAATCAGGTAGAATTTACCCAGATACACATCCTTGTATGTATATGCATCTGTATTATGTTCCCTCTGTTTGAAAATATTTTATATTAATCTCTTCCAAAGAGTATATATAGTATATACAGATTTCAAACACTAGAAAGGGAATATTGATGCAGATTTTTAAATTTTTATTGCAAACAGGTGATTATGGTACAATTTTGATAGAGGGTATATGCAGTGTCCTTGAACTCAAGTTGGGACATCTAACAGTCCTAGTTCTATGGCACTGAGATTAAACATAGGAGGTTTAGTAGATCTAATATTAGGTAATTCCATATAATAAAAGAGAAAGGCCAGGTTCCCTCAGATCTTTGGTGGTGGGTATCAGGGTGGTATCAGATGGCCGTTCGTCTGTTTCTTCTCTGGCAACAGTAGTGGCAGGGAAAGATTTTTGAAGCAAGATGGATCTAAGTTACTTATCCACTGCTTCTTGCCTTGTTGCTGTTAAAACTGAAGGAACGCCCTTCCTCAACTTCAGCATCTTTCATCACTATTTATAGGCATCCTGAAATCTTTTTCTTTTTTCACAAGTTCTAGTGGAACTACTTCTGACCACTAAACAATGTCATATTTGCTTTGATATCTATGCCATTTGCCTTGTTTTTAAAATGTTTTTCATCTTTTCTCAGATCCATTCCAAAGGCAAAAACCTAACTTGAGTTTTTAAACGTTTGAGGAAAGCTTCTGTGATTGCTTTTAAGAATGTCAGGAAAATGATAAAAGTTATTTTGGTGCAAGTTAACAATTGACTTTTCATAAGTACAGATTTTCACAACCTTGGAAGATAATTAAATGGAGTATTAACGCCAGTTGTAAAAACCTGAGTACCTTTTATTGGAAGGACTACCACATCTCACTGAAAGCAAGAAAAGACTAGCATATTTACTTAAATTCCAAGGGCATTTTCTCTCTCTCACACACACACACACACACACACACACACACACACACCAGGAATAAACCATGAAAGTATGTATTTAAATCCTGATTCAGTACTCTCGGGGGTACTTTCTTGAATCTCATGACTGTCATCTCATTTACAAGAAGTTACATTGAGTTAACTGAATCTAGATCTTTCATTTTGGTTTTTCCTGCTTTGAGGAAGAACTCTTTTTTTTTTTTTTTTTTTGGCGGTATGCGGGCCTCTCACTGTTGTGGCCTCTCCCGTTGCGGAGCACAGGCTCCGGATGCGCAGGCTCAGCAGCCATGGCTCACGGGCCCAGCCGCTCCGCGGCATGTGGGATCCTCCCGGACCGGGGCACGAACCCGTGTCCCCTGCATCGGCAGGCGGACTCTCAACCACTGCACCACCAGGGAAGCCCATGAGGAAGAACTCTTTTAAGCAGGCTTGATACATTTTATGAGTGAGGAAACTAATGTTTAATGGTTTCAGAAGTCAATACATATCTCAATATTCCTTTACTTTCCAGTAGGGATTTATCCAGTCCCCTTCCCCCTCCACCCCCATCTGAGCCCAAGAATATGATCTCCAAATTACAGGGATTTTAGTGTATTTTTGTAGCTGGTCAAGACTTAGGACAATGCCTGGCCTATGCTAGGTGCTCAGTAATGGTGTCAAGTAAGTGAAAAGAGGGACAAAACAGTTTTTGCAACACCTGCTTATTGCTCACAGCACAGGACCTCTAGGTTTGGAGAGAGATGTGGAGGTAACTATCCCTATTCCTTGGTTACAGAGACACGGTGAGGAAGAAGGTATATGTGAGCTAGCTAGAAAAAAAGGTGGGTCCACTACTGGCAAATACCTAAATGGTCCCTTCAATTTAAATGAAATATTTAAATACTTTTAATGTCTTCTCTACAAGAACCAAATATACCCACACCTCTAATAATAGTGGTAGCTTTTTTCTCAAAGCCAAAATATGTGTGATAGTGGGGTTGGGGCACAAGGAAGGTGGGGACAGAGATGGGAAGAGGAGGAGGAGGAAGCAGAGTATTTGGTAGATAGTTTTTGTCTTGATTTTTTTTCCTTAAGAGTAACGTAGGGGGCTTCCCTGGTGGCGCAGTGGTTGAGAGTCCGCCTGCTGATGCAGGGGACACGGGTTCGTGCCCCGGTCCGGGAAGATCCCACATGCCGCGGAGCAGCTGGGCCCTTGAGCCATGGCCGCTGAGCCTGCGCGTCCGGAGCCTGTGCTCCGCAACGGGAGAGGCCACAACAGTGAGAGGTCCATGTACCACAAAAAAAAAAAAAAAAAAAAAAAAAGTAAAGTAGGGTACAAGATACCTGGACAAGATGATAGCTCATGAAATAACTCCTGCATTTTTATGCACCTCTGAGTTGGCCGCATGGAGCCACACTGAGTCAGCACATGGGTGCAGACAGTCTTTGCTTGCCAAAACCCAGCCTTTGTGAAACCTTGGGTGTCAAGTATTTTTGGAGGGAGGCAATCAGAGAAACAGCCCAAAGTGTCAAACCCTAGGAATAATAAAGACCCAAAGAAAGTACACAGGATTCTGTCATTGTTCTGTTCATGTAAGTCAGAAAATGAGCATACAGTTTTGTTTATTAATTTTTTTAAACTAGCATTTCACTGAAAAGTAAAAGTAATGAAATCGATCAGAAAAAATGAACAGTTTTTAAAGTAAGAGCCAAAATTGCTAGAGAACATGGTAATGGAAAGGAACTCAGCGGTCTGGGGGTGGGATCAGCAATATCTAAGTTCACCTCAGTACTTCAGTGTGTTACCTTGAATACCTGAGACCGTCATACTTAGTAGAATGCTATTGCCCACATAATAGTAGATGATGATTTTATCGATTTGGAAATACTGTCCTGTGATAGACCCTGGTTTTATCATTGAAGCCAGTGTCCAGAAATGTGTTAAATGGAACCATAAGAAATGCCTGATTTTGCAGGTCAGAAACAGTTGAACAGCAATTTCATATGTAGGCTTAATCCTACAGACTGTGCTTAAGCAGGAGAAGTTTAAAAGGGAGCTCTGTAGGGAACTTAAAGGCGAGCGTAGGCGGCTCTTGATGGAACAGTACAGCATTGATCCCTCAGTCCTGAAGGGTAGGGGGGTGGGGTCAAAAAGGCGCCTCTGAATTTCCTTGCAGACTCAGTCATCCAAGTATACTGACTAGTGCCCTATGCTGGCTCCTCCTTAAAGCCTCTGCCATTTTCTTCCGAGGGAGTTCTTATGAAGAATACCTGCAGAGCAGAAGAATACTGCAGAAGATTCTTGCATGTTCAAGGGTACACAGGTGTTCCTCTTTAGGTGTCTGTGCACACATATGCCTTCTTTTCGGAGCTTACCAGTGAGGCTGGTCATTTCCCTGAGTAGCATTTTGCAGCTCTGACCAAACCACTCCTGTAGTGATGCCCGCCGACAGGAGCCAGCCTTGAGTCATCCTGCCTTCAAGCAGAATGAGGAGAAGGTGGCTCTTTTCGTGTGTGGTTAGACTGTAGGCTCCCGTGAAGAAAACCCTCGTAACTAGAAAAATGCATTAGTGTTTTGAAAAGGAATATTCTTTTGACCTGTTGGAAACTGAAGTGTGAATGGAAAAGATTTTTTTTCTGATAGATTCCTTATACCTTTACTGAAAGATCATTTCAGAGTATTAAGCTGATCTGAACGCAGTGATGTTATTTCACAATTATAGAATTAACTCTAAGAAAATAAGTTGATTATTTGGGATTTTTTTTTCAAGTTTTTTCCCTAACTCCAAAGTGGTGATACCTCATTGATTATTCAGAAACTGAGATGACAAAGAATGAATTTATTTGATCCAATTAATATAAGCATTCCTTAGGACTTTTGATGTCATATTAAGAGGCTGTTTTTCAAACTTAGGTTACCAAAGAGGAAGGGGGGGATAAATTAAGCGATTGGGATCAACATACACACACGACTGTATACAAAATAGATAATCAACAGGGACCTACTGTATAGCACAGGGAACTCTACTCAATATCCTGTAATAACCTATATGGGAAAAATATCTGAAAAGGAATGGATATATGTATATGTACAACTGAATCGCTTTCTGTACACCTGAAGCTAACACAACATTGTAAATCAACTATACTCCAACATAAAATAAACATTAAATTTAAAAATGATGCTGTTTTTAATATTTCAAGGGGGGTAACTCTGCTCAAAATCAGATATTGAGTAGATTTGAAGTCAATATGGCATGGTGCCATGTCAGCAAATGTGCTAGGACATTGTCATTAATGTCATTAATTTATAGATTTGGGAATGAGCCTCTCTAAACCTATCACATGTAAATGTTTGAAATAATGAAGGCTACCCCTTTATCCCACGTGAAAAAAACTTGGTATAAGGCAGGTAGGATAGAGGGTGCCAGTTGCAAAATCTCTGTGATCTTTTTTTTTTTTTTTGCGGTACGCGGGCATCTCACTGTTGTGGCCTCTCCCGTTGTGGAGCACAGGCTCTGGACACGTAGGATCAGCGGCCATGGCTTACGGGCCCAGCCGCTCCGCGGCATGTGGGATCCTCCCGGACCGGGGCATGAACCCATGTCCTCTGCATCGGCAGGCAGACTCTCAACCACTGCGCCACCAGGGAAGCCCCAGCCTCTGTGATCTTACATACGAGTCTTGCATGGCAGCGGTCATAACTGAATTGAGTTGAGTTGGCAAATCAGGGGGCCATATCAGTGGCAATGAAAATCATTATTTCTAGAATTTAAGAAAAACAACTCAGGGAAAAAGCAGTTTGGAGTTTGGACTCATTGATTAAATTTATAGAAAGAAGCCATATTCTGTTGCTCAGAAAGGCCATGATGAAGCATGTTTTCCATCAACTTCTTTAAAATGTGATAAACAAAAAACATGCTGAAATCAGTAATTTTCTAAATAACTCAGGTTCAGGATCCACAGCAGGTCCAGTGTCCATTACTGCTCAGAATCTCAGGCCATCTGTATCAGCATCTAAGTCTGCATCTTAACATAAGGATAGTTGATGTTCAGGGGGAAATGTTAAATCATGTTTAATATTGATAGTATGTTTCTTTTTTTCATAATTTTTATTTATTCTTTAATTTAATTTTTATTTTATATTGGAATGTAGTTGATTTATAATGTGTTAATTTCAGGTGTACAGAAAAGTGATTCCGTTGTACATATACATATATCCATTCTTTTTCAGATTCTTTTCCCATATAGATTGTTACAGAATATTGAGCAGAATTCCCTGTATTATACAGTAGGTCTTTGTTGACTGTCTATTTTATATACAGGAATGTGTATATGTTAATCCCAAACTCCTAATGTATCCCTCCGCCACACCTTTCCCCTTCGGTAACTATAAGTTTTCAAAGTCTGTGAGTCTGTTTCTGTTTATAGTATGTTTCAAAAGCAAAGTCACTGTAATTAAAAACACTCAAGCAAGCATTTTGTGGTAATCTTCTTAAAACATAATTTATACACTCAAGCAAGTATTTAGAGGTAGTCTCCTTCCAACATACTTTATAAAGTACTGTCCAACAGATAGTGTGATAAGTTTATGATTCCTTCCAAGGGGATTCTAAATAACTAACACTCACACATGCCAGTGATTACAGAGGTAAAATAAAATGCAGAGGCATTTTTTTAAAACATATATTTGGTCATTGTATTAGCAACCACTGATTGGCATATGTGTGCTCAGTAAATGTTTCTGGAGATGATTTGATGTTAGATCGTTTTTAGAGACTTTGCCTGTGCTCAGATTACCAGGTAGTGGTTTTATGACAAAGACAACTTCCCTGAATATGGAAACTTCTTAATAGAGAAGATGGGGAGTGCCTTTCACTTCGATATGGCTTATATATGCATCTTATATATGCAGAAAAAACAACTATCGCTAAAGTCAACAGTGTCAACAGTGACCACAGCCCAGTGGTTCACCTTTAGTCTTGCTCTCTTGGTGGCATATGACACTGTTGGTCCCCCATTCCTGATCTCCTCCCGTTGATTCCAAGACTCTGCATCATCTTGCCTTCCCGACTCTTTTGTCTTTCTTCCTCAGGTTTGTTAGCAAGTTCTTTCCCTGCCTAACCAGAAATGTGAGTTTTCTGTAGATTTCCATCGGTGACCTTCTTTTCTCCTCCTTTCACCTTTTGCCCAGGTGAGCTTATTCATTGTTCTAAGAATAAAATCAAGAGTCCTTGCTCTTTAAGAGTGACCTACCTCTTAAGTGATGTTCCAGACTTTCTCTTGTTGAACCTGTTTTTCCTGCTTCCCCTATTCAGTGGTCCTTAGTTTTCTTTCAGTTCATCAGACCTTTCGTTGTCATTATCCGTATTGTACATATTAACAGTTGTCCTCAGTCACCTTGTGTCCTCTAACATGGTAGATCTTTGTACCTCGCTTCATTTTCCATGTCACCTTTTCAGCTGTCTACCAGATGTTTCAACTCACTGTCCTGGAATCATCTCTAACCACTGAATCTGGTGTTAGAGACTCATGATTTGGGCCTTTTTCCATGCTTGTCATCGTATAACTCATTGAGTTCTGGATCCCAGTGCATTTGTCCCTGTCTGGACGTTTTTCTTGGTCCAGCTCATTTTCACCTTGCCCCATTTCTTCATGAAGCTTTCCTTCAACCCAACTGCAAGTTATTGGATTCTATGAATTCTTTATTTTTAGCCATGGATGACTCCTGTCACACAGTGACTTTAATATTTACCAATCTGCATGTCTTACCTACCCTGCTCAATTATAAACTTATTGAGAGTAGAAGTCATTTGTTACCTTTGTGTTCTCAGAAGGACTTCCACACAGCTGGTGTGGAAGTCACTTGATTAAAATGATTCATTAATAGTACAGTGGCCAGTAATTACATTTGACACTTTGTTTTATTAGAAAATACATTTTCATCTAGAGTTAAATAATTTTGCCTATTTTCCAAAAAAATAGATTTTTCATATTTTCATCAAGTGGGAATTTGTCTAGCCATAATTGAAGGAGAAAAAGTTACTTGAATGTCCTTCTAGCATAGATCTTTATTTTTAAAGTGAAATTTTACACATCCTAGGCTAGGCTTAGCATGTGATCCAAAATATTCCTACCTTTTTTTCCTTCTAGATCTCTGTCAGGATATGTTCCTGCTGTGCTGAAGCTATGCTCTGTTGATTATAAGTCTTTTATGGGAAAATTGCATTCACTTAAATGAAATTCAAAGTATAGAAAAATACTTATTAAACAGAGCCACTCTAATAAATATTACTAATCGTATAAACTATTGTAAAAACAAACAAACAAACAAAAAGGTAAATTGGGAAAGACTATTCAGCCATTTGGGGGCTTTAATTTTTATTTTCCAAGCTAGTTATATCCTTGAAGTTTCTGTGTCAGGTAGCTTCATCTATAATTTTATTCATACATCTGAGATTGAAAGATGTGTACCAATTATTTAATTCCTGTCTGTGGTGCATTATGAATTGTGGCTTAAGAGGAGGAATTTTATTTAGTGGTAAATCACCCCCCCAAACATTAATGATTCACTTATCATCAAAGATAATAATACCACCAAAGAAAATATACCACAAGAATCAGTCCCAAACATTCCCCCTAAATAGTGGGAAAACTAAAATGAGATATCTTGTGTTAAAAATTGACTCAAAAAGGAAATAGTCAGCAAAAGGGGTTTTTTGCCAAATTTATATGTGAATGAAGGTAAGGATTTTAGTAAACTAGTAGTCAAAGGTGATTTGTTTTTGAAATGTATTTTTTGTATATTGAGTGTTCTCAAAATTCTTAGGATTCTTAAATTTAGTGTTCTTTATATAAAAGTATATATTTGAATCTCAGTGATTGTTTATCCTAATGATCTAATGTGGCTGTTCCCAACCTACATGCTACAGTCACCAGAGGAACCAGAATTCTTAAAAGAGATTCTCAAATCCATATTTACACAGAACATTGCCTAAACAGTAAATAAACAATATGGCTGTTGCTGTACCACTCTCTTATACTATATTTTTAAAAACCTTTTTTTCTGCTGCTAACCAGTGTTATACATGCTTATATAAATTTAAAGCAGTACAGAAAAATATGCTATAGAAAAGTAGAATTATCTGTAGTTCTACTACTATGCCAGTCACTATTAAGAGTCGTAGGGACTTCCCTGGTGGCACAGTGGTTAAGAATCTGCCTGCCAATGCAGGGGACACGGGTTCGAGCCCTGGTCCAGGAAGATCCCACATGCCACGGAGCAAGTAAGCCCATGCGGCACAACTACTGAGCCTGCGCTCTAGAGCCCGTGAGCCACAACTACTGAGCACGTGTGCTGCAGCTACTGAAGCCTGCCCGCCTAGAGCCTGTGCTCCACAGCAAGAGAAGCCACCGCAATGAGAAGCCTACACACCGCAACGAAGAGTAGCCCTGGGTCACCGCAACTAGAGAAAGCCCGTGCACAGCAAGGAAGACCCAACGCAGCCAAAAATAAATAAATTAATAAATGAGTATAAAAAATAAAGAGTTGTAGATCCAACAATAATACTGATTCATAATGGGCAGAATTTAAATAGCGCTGAATACGTGTCAGACACTGTTGTATGTGCTCTTAAATATATTGAGTAATTCAGCCATAAGAAAGAATGAAATAATGCAATTTGCAGCAACATGGATGGACCTAGAGATTATCATACTAAGTGAAGTAAGTCAGAAAGAGAAAGACAAATACCATATATCATGTATATGTGGAATCTAAAATATGTCACAAATGAACTTTTTTACAAAACAGAAATAGACTCACAGACATAGAGAACAAACATATGGTTACCAAAGGGAAAAGGGGGTGGGGGAGGGATGAATTAGGAGTTTGGGATTAGCAGATGCAAACTACTATATGTAAAATAAACAGCAAGGTCCTACTGTATAGCACAGGGAACCATATTCAATATCCTGTGATAAACCTTAATGGAAAAGAAAAAAATATTTTGATAACTGTGTTACAATAAAAATTGGATTCCTTTAAAATATATCTGTATCTATCTATCTATCTATCTGTATGTATGTATGCATTGACCAATTTAATCTGTAAGAACCCTGTAAGGTAGGACTTTTGTTATCACTCCTTAACAGATGACAGAGTGGGCCCAGAAAGGTTAAATAAGACTGATATATGTTTGCTCCCAGTTTTTCCTATGGATAGACTATCATTTAATATTATTGCTATTGTATTATTTACAAAAATAGGGACATACCGTACTGATACTGTTTTACCACTGTCGGGTCCAAAACAAACTCCCCTGAACTGCCAAACTGCTCTTCATTACACTATGAAAATATAAATAGCACCACCGTACAATTTTTCTGCAAGTCCGGTGGGTACTATCTACTTAAAAAGTGAAAAAGGCCATTTCTCACTGTCTTCACTACTTTAAGCTAAATCCAAGCTCTATCATCTCCTGCCTAGATAATTGCCGGAGCCCATGTGGCTGGTCTCCCCACTTCCAACATCACCCACTCCTGTAGTCCATTCTCCAGGCAACAGCCAAAGTCAGATTTTTAAATGTCATGCAGATCATATTACCCTTCTGCTTAAAACATCTCAATATTCACATCACTCGTGATGGCACTTAAACTGGCATCCTGAGTCATCACCACAGCCCTCGAGACCCATGTAGTCTCCTCTTGGCCCACACATCCTACCTCCTCCCGTCTCTCCTGCCTCCTTTCAGCTACTCATTTGCCCTCGTTTCCATCTATGGAACGTGTCATGTTCATTCCTGCCTCGGGGACTTTGCACTTGCTCTTCCCTTTGTTGGCATCTTCACATGGCTGGCTACTTTGTCCTTTCAGTCTCGCCAGAGATTCCTTCCCAGGCTACCTTTCTAAAGAATCCTAACCATCCACTGCCCCAGCCAATCTCGGTCTCTGTCATTTTCTTCAAAGCACTTACCACTGTCTGAATTTATTTCCTTACTTCTGTATTGTTGTTCTCTCCTACTATAGTAGAAACTCCATGAGAATAGGGACTTTTTCTTACTCATCTGAGTGCCTAGAAAAGGGGGGTGGGGGCATAGCAGGCTTCCAATGAATAGCTTAATTAATGAAGGATTTAAAACACCAGCATGTTCAGATAGAAGGATGTTTCCTGAAGTATTGTTTGCATAGTCCTCCAAACTCTCACTCTGCTCTAGATCACTGAATGACTGCTTGAATTGATTGCATGTGGAAAGATTCAACTTTTCAGTAGCTGGTGATGATGGTAGAAGCATCTCTGATTAAGTGAAAGTACAAAGGACAGGTTTGCTTAATTGATGTTGAGTGAGCTTGAGAAATGGGACAAACTCCTTGTCATGTGAAGAATTTCTGGTCACTGAATAGTAGATAAATCACTGTGGTGTTGTTATGTAATTGTTATAAAGATGGGGAAATAACATAGTAATTCCTGGAACAACATGGTGCATTATAGATTCTCAGCCGAATTTTCCAGTTCAGTCGGTAGAAATCCCTTTTTCTCACACAGCTTCTTATTGCTTCTCCCTAAGCATCCAATCGTTTCGTGGAAAAAGATTGCCCAGTAAGTGTTTTTGATGATTGGTTAGGATATCCCCTCCCAATTGTCACCCAAATCAGCATGAACCTTTGATTAATCTCTTTAGCTGTTCACTGAGTCATTAGAACTATTCTATTTGGTACTGAAAATAGTTGCACCTTCCTTGTGTTTCCTGAAGAGAGACACTTGTCTTTACAAGTAGAAATACAATGCTCACTCATTTCTGCTTTATATAGTATTTTAACATTTGTCTAAAACCCTGTGAACTACCTTTGTTGATTATAAAATTCTTTCTGTGCATAATATTTCTTTGATTACCAAGACCAAAAATGACCAGTTTGGGTAGTTTTTCCCAACTCGTCGCTGTTAAAATGGTTTTTAGTGGGTAGAATACCATTTGAATGCATACATTTATGCAGAATTTTTAAGCAAAATCAGCAAAGACACAATCATGTAGATGCAAGAAAGATTTTAATTGCCCTAGGTTTAGCTGTTCTAGAAAGAATAAGTTTTTACATGTAGATGTTTTTATGCTTGATCTAGATCAAACAATGGCTATTTACTGTGTATAAGGTGCTGTCTTTAACTTGAGCTTGAAATCCACTTCAAATAAAGCTTGATCATGACAGGGTGTTCCATTTATCTTTTGTGCCCATATTTATCTTAAAGGGATATCTTGAAAAGGATCTTAAAGATGATCTGTTCAACATTCTTATGGTGAGAATTACAGCCCAAAGAGGAGAGGTGATTTTGTTAAGGTTTTACCAGTTAGTGGCTGAGGTAGAACCGGAACCAGGCTTCCTTACTGAGCCCCTGTGCCTGCCTTTACCCCTGCGTGTTTGGGACTCACATCCCATGAAGATGCTTAGATGTTATAAGATGTTAATGGATTACACATACTATAAAGGTGAATTCTTATATCCAAAAATCACTCAATAAGCTTTGTGTTTTGATATAACCCAGAATCTAAGAAGTGAGTTCAAGATCTGCACCCTTCTCCTCCTTTTCCTCTCCTCCCTCTCCCTGCTTATAAAATGTAATAATGTATTTCCTGAAACCAGACATATACCCTTCCAACCGTGTCCCATCTTTCAGTTTCAGAGGTAATCACATGAAAGGGTGTCAGTGGAGACGGGAGTTTTCCTGACCCGTCCACACCTTGTGGCCTGTCTTCTTTGTTACTAATGCAGACGCTTGTGGGATAGCTCGCTGAGCTTTTGAGGATAGTCTGTCTCCCCGGATGTTTTTTTCCCCTCTGTGCAAAGCTAAATGAACCATATAGGAATTGAACCTATAACCTTGGCCTCATTCATTTATCTTCTTTAAAATTGCCTTTTGGAAATTTATGTTCTGCTGTGATGAGATTAAGGTTGTGATTTCATTCATTCAATAAATAGTCTCAGCACCACACTAATGGCAGCAGAGAGCACAGAGAGGCGGAGGACAAGGTCTTTGCCCTCAAGGGATTAGGATAAGTGCACAAATCACGAATGTCAGGGCAGAAGTGATGAGCGCTGGGGGAGGGCGGTGAGCAAATCAGGAATTCACGAAAGCGAATCAGGAGAAAGGAGAGGGGTGCATCCTGCCGGGAGAACATCAGGGGCCCTTGAAGGATGGACAGGCTTCCCAGGAGTCGGAGCGGGGGTAGGTGTACAGATGGTGGTACCCACAGCACCTCAACAGGGATGTTGCAGTGGGGTGAGCACAAGCGTGAGAGGACCTGCGGGGGCAGGCATGAAGGAAGAGGGACAGGAGCGTTATCATTTATGGTGGTACTGTGTAGGGATGATGGGAGATTTCTGAACCGGGCAGTACTAGAATCAGAACTGTATAACAGGAGACGCCATTTGTCAGCCACTGTAGAATGAACTGGAGGGTTGGGGAAGAGCCCTGAGGAAGTGACAAGGGTCTGAACCAGGGTCCCCAACAGGGTGAAGAGAAGTGATGGGAGACAGTCAAGCCTGGACAAGCAGAACTTGGTAACTGACTAGATGTGATGGTGAAGGTTTGAACCTGGGTGCCTAGCAGATGGCAGTACCATACCTTCCAGAAGCCAGTAGACTGTAGAGGCTGGGAAGTTATGTAAATGAAGTGAACACATGAAATTGGAACACTGGGGAGAGGTTGGAGCTGGATATAAAGATTCGGGAAGTCATTCACCAGGAGAGCTGTTTGAGCTGGGAGAGTGGATAAGGTCGTTAAGGGATAAAGTGTAGAAATGAGACAAAAAGATGGCCAAAGGTAGAGCGCCAAAGAAAATCTACATTGGTGATTAAGACAGTGAGAAAGAGCCTGAGAACTAGAGACTGAGCTCAGTCCACTGTTACAGAAATCGAAGAAGCAGAGGCCTGCTGAGAGACACGTAGAGGCAAGTGTGCTCCCTTGCCATTGAGAAATGTTAGTGAACAAGAAGGAAAAATAATCCACCTTTGCTTTAATTTTGTCATTGAGCCAAATTAGGTTTTTTTTTTTTTTTTTTTTGGCGGTACGCGGGCCTCTCACTGTTGTGGCCTCTCCCGTTGCGGAGCACAGGCTCCGGAGGCGCAGGCTCAGCGGCCATGGCTCATGGGGCCCAGCCGCTCCGTGGCATGTGGGATCTTCCCGGACCGGGGCACGAACCCACGTCCCCTGCATCGGCAGGCAGGCTCTCAACCACTGCGCCACCAGGGAAGCCCCAAACTACTGTTTTCATTGGGATTTCACAATGCATCTTTTTGATGCTCTGCTTTCACTTTGACTTCTCTGCATTCGGTTCCACTACATCCTTTTCACTCTCAAGACAGTTAAAAACCAATCACATTCTTATATGTAAGGAATGCAGTAGGAGTTCAAAACTGATGAAAAGGCCAGTCATCTGAGATCACTCATTTATCCCAAGTGTTGATCGGGAGCCTCATATGTACCAGGGACTATGCCATGCCCTGGGGACATAGTGGCAAATAACACAGAAGCAAATCCAGGCCCCTGTTGAGTTTACCTTCTTGTGTGGATGAAGCAAACAATAAACAGACTAAAGAAGGAAAATACACAGCTTGTTTGCTGGTGACATGCGCTAGGGAGGAAAATAAAGCAGACGGGGAAGGGGGTTTGGAAGAAAGGGTGTTTTTAGTAGAGGGGGCAGAAAAGGCCTGACTGAGAAAGGGACACTTGGATGACACTCTGCAGGGAGGTGGGGGGGTGGGGTTGTGTAGATATCTGGGTGAACAAGGGGCAGCACGTGCAGAGGCCCCGAGGTGGGAGCACGCCTGGTGTGTTTGAGGTCTGGCAAGGATGCCAGTGTTGCTGAAGGGTAGCCAGCAAGAGAGAAAGGTTAGTAAAGTCTCAGGGGCCACATTGGGGCCCTGTGGTCATAGGTTGACTTTGGCTTTTCCTCTGAGCATGAGGGAAAGCCCTTGGATGGTTTTCAGCAAATGAATGAATAAGGACCGTTCTGGCTACAGGGGAAGGAAGTAGGGGGCAAGGAGAAATAGGAAGATGAGCGAGCAAGCTTCCACACATCCTGGGAAGAGGTGTTGATGGCTTGGACTAGAGTGGTCCCAGAGGAGGTGTGGGAAGTGATCAGAATCTGGATGTTTTTTGAGGGTAAAGTAAATAGAATTGAACAGATGGAGAATGAAACTAGAGAGAAGGAAGAGTCAGGGATGAGTCCAAGTTGCCGTATTGGTCGGCTAGGGCTGCCTAACAAAGTACCACAAATGGGTGGCTTTGGCAACAGAAATATATTGTTTCATGGTTCTGTAGGCTTGGCCAAGTTTAACGTGTCAGCTGAGTTAGTTCCTTCTGAAGGCTGTGAGGGAGAATCTGTTCCATCCCTCTCTCCTAGCTTCTGGTGGTTTCTTGGCCGTCTTCGGCATTCCTTGACTTGTACGAGTATCACTCTCTTCATCTTCACACAGCATTCTCTGTGTGTGTGTGTCGGTGTCCTAATTTCCTCTTTTTAATAAGAACCCCAATCATATTGGATTAGGGATGACCCTTCTCCAAAATGACCTCATCTTAACTAATCATATCTGCTATGACCATATTTCCAAGGAAGATTACACTCTGATGGAAAACTAAAAATAAAATTACCGTATGATCCAGCAATCCTACTCCTGGGCACATCCGGACACAACTATAATTCAAAAAGATAGATACACCCCCTATGTTCGTAGCAGTACTATTCACAACAGCCAAGACATGGAAACAGCCAAAATGTCCATTGACAGATGAGTGGATGAAGAAGATGTGGTACATATCCACAACGGAATACTACTCAGCCATAAAAAAAGAACGAATTAATGCCATTTGCAGCAACGTGGATGCAACTAGAGATTATCATACTAAGTGAAGTAAGTCAGAAAGAGAAAGACAGATACCACATGATATCACTTATATGTGGCATCTATAATATGACACAAATGAACCTATCTATGAAGCAGAAACAGACTCGCAGACATAGAGAACAAACTCGTGGTTGTCAAGGGGGAGGTGGAGGTGGGGAGGGATGGACTGGGAGTCTGGGGTTAGTAGATGCAAACTATTATATATGGAATCGTCGGACAACAGGGTCCTACTGAATAGCACAGGGAACTGTATTCAATATCCTGGGATAAACCATAATGGAAAAGAATATAAAAAAGAATGTGTGTGTGCATATATATATATATATATATATATATATATATATATATATATATATATATATATAACTGAGTCACTTTGCTGTACAACAGAAATTAACACAGCATTGTAAATCAACTGTACTTCAGTTTTTTAAAAAAGGCCACCCTCTGATGTCCTAGGGGCTAGGACTTCAACATTGGAATTGGAAGTGGGGAGAAGGACACGATTCAGCCCATAGCAGTTGCCATTGACTGAGCCAAGGAAAGTGTGCTTGGATAGAAGAAGAGGAGAGTTCCAAAGACCAAAGTTAAGAGACTCTTCAGTTTGAGGACCAAGACCAAGGTTCACAAAAATGTTAAATACAAATCCCATGTATGCTTGCAGTTGTAAAAAAGCACTTACATGTTAATGATGGTTTTTAAGTTGTATTCTAATTGTTTATGCAATCATGGTATTTTCCTGTGAAGCATAAGAGAGTCAGTATGGATTGAGTTTTACTGGCCAATATGCCGAAGAAGTTACTGGGGCTGAAATGGAATGTTTTGAATGCCATAAAGAAGTCAAAGGACGCTAATAAAAATAATAAAGAGCACTTTTCTCAGAAGGAGAAACAACTTTGGAGAACATTGTTTCAGCCTTTGATTTAAGAAGTCATTTTTCTAGAAAGTCAGTCATGCTGCAGTGCTCTGAGCAGCTGCATAGTTTGTTCCTTCATCTGTTTTTGGTGAGAGTGTAGTTAAAACATATAAAATCAATTAAAAAAAATCATGAAGACAGTAGTATCACATTTAGCTAATTTAAAAAACAGGGAAATCATCACCATAACATAACCATTCTAGCCTTTTCATATGTTTTCTTTGAGTTTTTATGTTCCTGCTGTTTTACATGGAGACAAAAGCTAGGACAACAAGGTGATGGTGCTGACATACAAAAAATCTACCCAATGTTTTCTGAACACGTTCAGCTCGAATTTCTCTTACATTCCAGCTCGCGTTGCACATTCTGTTTGCTCTGTGCCTGTCTTTGTCTGGCTACCATCTAGTCGTGCTTCAAAACTCAGCTCAGCTGTCACCTTTGGGGAAGGCTGCTGACTGGTATATTCCTAGCTTTCCCAGTATGGAAGGCTGAGCCTACAATGTGCCGCCATATTACCCCGCACCTAAGCACATACCATAATGCTGCATGTCTCCACCAACTTTGAGGACAGGGACTGAGCAGTCTGTATTTATTTCCTCAGTACCTTGCACAGGACCTGTGGGTAGATATTCAATAAGTGCATGTGGGCTAGGAATGAAAAAAAAATCGAATTCTTTGCCTGCTTGGCACACATCGGTCACTGGATTATGAGACCTTATTAGAATTTAAAACAATTTTGTTCAGATTGCGCCATAAACCGGCACGGGGATATGTAATATAGCTTGAGAAAAGTCTCCTTAAAAAGTATTCATGTAGATTGTTGCTTAAAAGGTTAAATTTGTCCCTAAAAACTGCACCCTTCATTTTCTTACCATGAAAGGTACCTGAGATAGTTACCATATATGGCTTGTTTTTAGTATTGACTGTGCCCCTTTAAATTAGTAAGCAAAATGAAGCAATTTGAACATACCTATGTAAGGTAACATGGGAGAAAGTGCAGGAGCTTGGAGGAGTAAAATTGCTGGCAAAAGAGACAAGAATTATTTTAATTTTAATTTGTGGATTGTTTTGGAGAGGGGAGAGTTTTTTATCTGGCATAAATTGAGATATAATCTGAGTCCGAGTGAAGAGAGTTTAGAAGTATTGTAATAGCCCTTTGATGCCAAAAATAGTTCCGTGATGACCCAGCTCAAGATTTCTCTCCTCCCTGTTCACCTAGAATGCAAATAATATTTTTTGGTAAACGTTCTCAAAAACAGGAAAAGGAAGAGAAAAGTTTATATGGGATTATTTATGACTTCTTAGTACTGAGAAGAGGCTTCGCTATAGAGAATTCTTGATACAATTACTCCCCTCATAGGATTTTGCCTTCATTTCCTAAGTCAGTCAGGGTGGGACCATATTGAATTCATTGATAGAACCAAGATGATTGACAGATACTAAGCTAAGCTGTACAGCATGTCAAATGTGCCACTGCACTGTAGTTATTTAAATCTTGATTTCTTTCCCCAGCTCTACTTTACGAAGTGTTTCCACTGGATCCTCAAGACCTTCCAAAATATGTTTGGTGTGTGGGGATGAGGCTTCAGGATGTCACTATGGTGTAGTGACCTGTGGCAGCTGCAAAGTGTTCTTCAAAAGAGCAGTGGAAGGTAAATGTTCATGTGGGTGTTCCTTTTACACATTTTCTTGCCTGGTGTGTAGTTTACTTGCAAGGTTAACTCGATAGCATTATTGGGAAATAATTCAAAAATGTCCTTAGTTTTGGATGTAATCTGTCCTTAGTTTTGGACGTTATCTGTCAGTGATAAATAGTAATAATGCCTTGTCTAAAAACCACTTGGAGATTCTCCACCGAGCAGTAGTTAATGGCCAAAATTCTAAATTGTGGATTAAGAGCAACCAGTCAGAAAGACTGGTTGTTTTGGTTGTTGGTGTGTCTCAGGTTTTTTTTTTTTTTTCACTTAGACTTATCAAAATCATTCTGTGTCACCATCAATTTAACTTGCATGATCAGAAAGAACGTTTTTTTTACAGCACGTCTGCCTTGTCTATGTTTCTGTATAAATATATGTGTTTGTGGCAAGTTAAAACATTGATATCAGGATCGTGTGTGTAATTTAAGTTGTGTTCCTTACAGAATAATGTCATTTAACAGCTGCTTGAGATTCCAGGTCCCCATTTGAGTCCTACCTTCGTTCCTACTGAAAGTTTCCAAACCAGTACATTAAATGAAAAATTGGACTGAGATTCTTTAAGTTTATGTAGTCTAGCTTTTGCTTCTGTTCAGGTAATTGTACTTCCTAAGGAGAAATGGTCTTTTTGTTTGTTTCTACCTTTCTCAAGCTTCACTTCCAAGCAATTAATTAGCATCAGGCTTAGGCCTGATGGTTTTATTAATGTTGACTACTATGACTGGTCAAAGTGTAGAATTTTTTGCTATCAGGAGATGTGTTGTGTAATTGACACTTATTCTCACTAAGGAGTTCAGCATTAAGATTCCTGCAGGTGTATTTCTCAGGACATTTTTCTGAGAGATGAATTGGTGTTTCAGAGACTTAAGCATAAATGACTTGAATGTTTGTTTTGCTGAGGACCACAAGGAAATGTCCTTAGTTCTGGGATAAAAAAAGCTGACCAAGTAGTTATTTCTGTGCTTCTGAGGCTGATTCTGCATTATTTAATTGATAGTACATGATTTTACATTATTTACACTATTAATTATTTAGTAGTCCCCAAACCCAGCATTGAATTGGTAATAGGAGTTCCATATTTCTTTCTTGGGGTATGAGCTCTTGGTTACAGGTGACAGAAAATTCAACACAAACTGGCTTTAGCACCAATGGAAATTCATTGGCCCACATAACTGGAAAGTCCTCATGTGGGCACGGCTTTGGGCAAGCCATGGTCTTAAGCCAGGTCATTCGCACTCAATCTCATTCTCTCCATCGCTTGACTTTGTTCTGGCTCTGTTCTCATGCGGTTTCTCTCACGAGAAGAAAAGAGGTTTTCTGTTCTCAGGGGTTGTTATAAAAGCCCCCAATTGAATCTCCATAGACTGAACTTGACTCACGTTGGCCCCCTCCAGACCAATCACCGTGGCTGGGGGTGGGGAGCAGTGATCTGATAGGCTGGTCCTGGCTGGAGTCGGCCAACCTGAACAACCTAGACCAACTGTGGGAATGAGCATTTCCCGGAGAAAAAGGTGGGTCCTGTTACCAGAAGGCTGATTTCCAGAAAATGGGGGAAAGAAGTATGTATAGTACTGAAATCAATTTAATTTTTTAAGATTGTCTTCCCCGCCACCCTCTTCTTTCTTTCCTTAACTCTATGATTGACTCAGTAGAAGATAAGTAGGTAAGATACACTTCTGGCATCTTCTAATGCCGCTTTATACCTTCCAACATAAGGGCTCCCCTCCTAAGCTCACTAATTGGTGAACAAAGGTGATAAGTAAAAATAAAGCAGTGAGAGAAGGACATTTAGAGAGAGTGCCTCTGTGTTGCCCTACCTATGGGTCAGCATTCACTTCAGAACCCATGTTATGGCTCTTTATAAAATCTGCCCTTCTCTGCAAAAAAACGGTTTTCTAGATGTTTTTGTTGTTTTAAGTAGGTTCTCTGGAAGTAGCTAAGGAAAGAATTGTTTTTGCAACTGAGGTACATATAAACATGGAAAAGCCTAAATGTCTGTATGTCTTTTTCTTTCATTGAAAAGCTGATCAGTAATGGATAATGAACCTTAACAAGTGCCTTTTAAGACTTTTATTAATATAGCTTATTTCCTATTTATTTGGGAATTAGAATTTTAGCACCCACCTGTGTGAAACAAGGCTATGAATTTTAAATATAAACTTAATGAGAGTAATGACTTGTTTTTGTTTTGTAATTTGTATTTGCTTACTGTTTTATCATGTGTGTATGTGTGAAAGAAATAGGACTATCTCTGTATCAGCACTTTTTGATTTAATAAGAAATTATTTAAAAAATATTTTATGTCATTAGGGGCACTAATTTCACAAAATTATGGTATATGGATGTTATTTTTATTCCCCTTTTACAGATGAAGAAATTTGGGATCAGACCCAGTTAATCTATTTGGAATCATAAGGCCAGACTTAGACCCATATTAAAGTCTTATGACTCCAAACCTAGACCCAACCTAAGGCCTCCTAAACCTAAATCTCATAATCTGTTCTTTCCATTTTCCATAATTCTCAAGTTCATGAAAATCCTGCTCTATATGTCATTGTTTATGCCTGCTTGGTGATAATGAGGACAGTGATGTAAACATTGAGAAGACAGTGTGGTACCCTTAGTGTGTGTCTCTGCGTGTGTGTCACTGTGTGTGTACACACACACACATATACAAACATGTATGTGTGTTTTTATATTTGAATATTTACTAAGGTGGTTTTGTGGTTTTAACCTTAAGCTCCTCCTTGGACTACGTATACAGAGGCTTCTAAGCAGCTGCAGGTAGGGGAGTCCTTTAAAATCGAAAGGAACTAACAACATCAGGGCTAACTGGAAATGACCACTAGAGAGAGGACGGGGAAAAATCACAGCAGTCTGAGCTTCAAGCTTGTTGGCTTCAGGCTTTTATGCCCTAGAGCACCCCACTCCAATGCTTGGTCTGATAGGGTAGTGATGACTACATAGGGAGACTGCACATCATTTGTTTTAAGTGTATATTATGTTCTTTGTGTCCTGTCTAATGGGGTGTATAGATGTGCTTATTTCTGCTGCTTAAACATTTAATATAAAAACACTTAGACGTCTCATCCAGAATACCTTTTTTGTCAATAATGTCAGTTTAGAGCCGTATTACTATATCTTACAATGGAAGCTTATCGTTTTATTTTTAAATTTGAATTGCTTATTTGCCTTGAAGGTTTGTCAGGACCTTCTGTCTTAAGAAAAAGGATAAGCCTATATGCGCACGCACATGCACACATACACATATATATTTTTTAAGTTGGCTTCTCCCTAGTGGTGGAAAGTGGACTGGCTTTAGGGTCAGAAGACTTGGTTTAATTTCCAGCTCTGCACTCACTAGGTGTAAGATTATGGCAAGTTATTTAACTTACTTGGGCATCAGTTTCTTTATCTATAAATGGAAATGATAGTATTGCCTTACCTGTTGCTATGAAAAATTACATGAAAGCAAAAGCTCTTTGCAGATTTTATAAATTGTAAAGTAGCATCAAAATATTAGACCTTGACTTTAGGAACAACTGCTGAAGTTCTTTGGCCACGTCTGTACACAGAGATCATGTAAATGATTCAGTAACGTTGTACTGTTAGGTCTTCATTTTTTCTTCATTACATCTTCATTTTTCCCGTAGTACATTATTTTGCCCATAGAACTGCCCTTTGAGGTTGTAAGATCCTTCTAGACTAGCAGTTCTCAAAGTTTCAAAGGATGTCGGCGTCAGGGGTGGGCGGTAGAAGGCCTGTCGACATTTCCTTGAGGGGCTTTTCCACATTTTCCACCGTGGACTGAACCACCAAGATTGATTCCCGTAACGAACCTTCATAGCTAACTCCAGCACCCACCTTTGGGAGTTTCCCAGTAGAGAAAATATTGAGAGATGCCAACTGGACTTTTAGCTCCCCTGTTCGATGTCTTTAGGGCAGGACAGGGTCTTATCTCTAGAACCTAGCAACAACGCAGGTATTTAGTAGCCACTAAATAAATGTTTGAATGTACATATCAATGTACCTATGTGGCATAAGAGCATTCCAGGTTAATGACTTCCCCCTCAAACCAGTAAATTAGCAACGAAACTGGCCCAAGAATTTACACAGGTTTTTTGATGTCTAATCTGCAACTTCTAATTCTAGGCTGAGTTTTTACTATCTCAGTCTCTTTCCAACTGTAAATTCCCATTGGTTTCATCTTGTGTGTATTTTACTTTGTGATCCCTCAATGAACACAGCTGACTGCATTCAGCAGGCTATTTTATAACCTAATTTCCTTTCTGGCTACTCAGTATATACAGCAGTATCTGGAAGACACAGCCACCACAAATCACTGAAGAGGTACAGGGCTGTGGAAGAAGAAAAGAGTTCACTATAATGTAAAGTCAGTTGGATTTATATTTTTGTAAGCAGACCCGTTAGGCTAAAGAGTCCATATCTTGGTACGGCCAGCCAAATCATATGATGTCTATTACGACACTCAGACATTTCCCTTAAGTAAGAGACTTATAAATCTGTTTCCTGAAATGAAATGGCTTTAAAGGGTCTAACTGTAGATTAATCTCAGGAGTCCTCAAATATGCAGCATTTAAGGTACCCAAACCTGGATACATGCACCTCATTCCTTTCACGTGTACTTCGCCGCATATGGGTGAGAAATCTTGCAATTCATAGACTGATTATCCTATGGGGGAAAATGTTTTTAAGGACATGTAATGGTTGACTAATAGTTAATTTTCTTTGCTTTTCTAAACTGAATGAGTAAACCGAACAGGTCCAGAGGAAAGTGTGTCTCACCATGTCATGGGCTCATGTTGTCTCCGTCAATGCTGTGTGTGCTCTTGAGCAAGAGACCCCAGCAGGCAAGAGTGTGAATAAGTGTGAGGTCTGGGGGGCTGGATGATGGACCGTGCAATCATGCCACAAAACAGAGCATTTAAATTGAATGGACACAAGCTAGATCAGGATGGTCTTACATAGTATCTATCATAGTATCTTACATAGTACTATCTTACATAGTAATTGAAATATAGCTATCCCCTTGTAATTGGCAATATAAAATTAAGGAAATGATAAAACAAGGAAATAACACCTGCTTATTAGATGTCTTCAGGTCACGATGTGTGTGATGCAGCCCTCCGTGTCCCTGTGTGCCACGTACAGGAAGCTAATGTACATCAGAGGGCATCGTCCCTCCTACAAAACTGCTGAGTCAGAGATAGGAAACCAGGGACTCTTCTGGCTTACAGTTTTCTCACGAAACACTTTAAAGATTAAGTCTTTTTTCCCCTTTACCAAAAATTAGGAACGAGGTAACCTGATTCTTTCCAACTACTTCCTATAAGTGCTTAAATAAATACCTACCCAGTAGATCATATCTAGGATTTTTATGAACACTCCTTTCCTCCTTATATAAACCCCAGGCTTTTGTGTTAATTGCAAATGTTTGCCCAGATTTTTTAATATCCCTTCAGTTGGTTGCCATGGGAACATACAGAGCCATGACATTTAGGCCAATCTGGAAGGTCAAGGAAGCTTCTTAAAGAATTGACCCCCAAACTGAATCTTGAAAGATTAGGATTGGCAATGCTGAGGGGGAGTTAAGTTCAGGCTGTCTGCACAGGGCTTCAAAAGCAATTTCGTGTTACCTCTATGGACGTGTGAGATGCAAGGAGATAGAAGTGGAGGCTGATGTGCAGATTGGGTCCAGGTCCTGGACTCTAAGGAGGGCCCTAAATTTATCCTTGGGCAAAACAGAACCTCTGAATGTTTTCATACAGCAGAATGGTAAGCTCAGTTTCGCATTTAATATCTGGCTGTAGGGAGGTATGCTTATTTAAAGAGAGACAGTTCTGGTGGCTCTTCTAAGTCATTTCGGTGAGAGATGACCAGAGATAGAACTAGACCAGCAGCGTTAGGGATAAAGAGGGGACAGCTAACAAGACTATCTGGGAAGTAACATTGGTGGGTCTGTATTGGAGGTAAGGAAGCAAAGATCTGGGATGTTTCCACAGGCTCGGCTGCTGGTGCGCTTTGCTGAGAGACTGGGGACGCTGGAGTGGGAGCAGCTTTGGGGGCATGGGAGGCAAAGGTCATGCATTGACCAAACATATTCAATATCCACTAAATGGCAGACACTATTCTTGGCATACCTAGGGACTTCCTGGATGAAGAAAGTGAACAAAACATACAAAGATCCTTGCCATGGTGGAGATTACATTCTAGTGAGAGGTGGTGGAGAGATTAAACATACTAAATGAGTTATTTGTGTAACATGAAAAGTTGATAGGTGCTCTGGAAAACAAGCACTGCCAGGATAAAGGGGGTTGGAATGAAATTCCTTTTAGGACAGTGAGTTTGAAATGTCCATAGAACATTCAGATGTGCCTAACAGGAAGTTGGATGGGTGATTCTAAAGCTTGGGGAATAGGGAAAGATCAAAAGTAACTATTTTCGAATCATCATCTATGAAAGTAGATGCATTTGCCCAAGAAATGGGTATTTAGAGAGACAAGGAATAAGCCAAGGTTAGAACCTTAGAAAGTATAAATCTAGGACATTGTGTGTGTGCATATATGTGTGTGTGTGTGTGTGTGTGTGTGTGTTACACGTGTGAATAATTTTTCTCTCTCTCTCCTCTGAGTTGTACACAGAAAAGTCTTAGTTACTTGGTCTCTGGTTCTTCCAAGTTTAGATGAACTTCAGACATTATTGCATCTGTGGAACTTCCAATCCCAGTTTTTGCTCTTTATTAATCATTAATCTTGATTTTCTTTTAATCTTAGCCAGTCCATAGCCCACAACCAAACATGGTAGCGAGGAAATTTGATTTGCTAACCCAGGCAGAGATAATGTCACACATGTAGCAGATGCTCAAGCCACATTTGTTGATCGATAACTATTTAAATATATGTATGGGGTTCCCCCTTGTTCCTGTCACTGTTTCTCTGAGGTCAAAACTATGTTAAGTGATTTATTAGAAAATGATTTGGAGTAGGGACATGTGGGCCAAAAGTAAATTAGTGTTATCCAAAGAGAGCTTCTTGTTGCTGAAAACTTTAAACGAAGGTGCACTTCACATAGCAAATTTGAAAAGTATAAATTAGAAGCACAGTAAGTAATTTTCAGGTATTCCCCGTGTCTGTGCCTCTGTTTGCAGCCCATCTTGTTCCAGAAAGGAATCCAAAGCAACTCACAGCTTTCCATGAGGTAAAATGAAATTTCTCATAAGTGAAATGAAAAACAGGACAAAGGCAAGATGAGAGCAAGAAAGAGAACATAAAGCCAGGAAAGGGGATGGTATAGAGAAATATGCCCTTTGGCCTTGGCAGACACCAGCCACCTACTTGGCTTTCTAGGCCCCAGCCCACAGACAGTGGTGAGTCACCTGATGTACGATGTTCTTAACACTAGATTAGGGAATTGCCTGTTTAGAAGAAAATTTTCATGAGCTGCTTTGGTTGTAATGTGCCTATTCTTTTCATGTGAATTATAACCTGAAATTGAAAAAAGTAACTCTCCCATTGGTATTAATGGGATTGTTTGGTTTATCTTAAGGAGCAGTGTGAGAAACATGCTGTATTCTATCAAGCACCTTCTCCTATAATCATCGCTGTTATTTATGGAGCAGTTAACTCCATGCCAGGCAGGCACTATGCCAAATACTCCATGTTTTATCTCATTTTTTCCTCATAACTGCCGTCTTAAAGCTGAAAGTTTTGTTGAGTTTTGCAAGGCAATATCTTTAAACCTGAACCCTCTAAGCAATTGTTGTGACCAGGAAAACAGTGACTACTTTTCTTTAACAAGGCTTAATGGTATGATCCTTCCACTCTTAAAATTAATAGCAATAGCAATCAACATTTGAGTACTTATTTTGTGCACATTATCCTAAGAACTTTATTGTGTTTTATCATTTTAATCCTCATGATAATCCTATGAAATAGGTCCGATTATTCAATTATTATCTGTCCTCATGTTAGCAGTCAGTCATCTGAGGCATGTAAGAGTTGAGTTAGTCAGTCCAAGGTCACCCAGATCGATGGAAGTGGCAGGGCAGGGATTTGAACCCAGGAAGTCCAGGCATTCTGACTCTGTGTATTCAGCACATAAGCTCTACTGCCTCTCACAGAGTTATATCAGATCCCAACTATTTTTACCCCTCAAAAAGTAGGGCAACATCCCTGGCTTGAGAACACTTATGAAGAGCCCATTGTAATTTAACAGTTTTCCCGCTATACTCTAAATAATTAACTCCTGGCCATTCCAAGTTGAAGCTCTCATTTGAATTTCTGTTGCCCTAATGGGAAAGAAATTGGGTAGTCTCTATTTTTTCTTAAGGAATGAACTCCCTATTTTTAAAAATTACCATTACCATCCTAAAGTACATCTTTAACATCTTGGTATTAATCTAAGGTTTGATGGAAGTTTTTTATCTTCCTGTGTTTCATTTCCTATGTGTGATAAAAATTAGACAGAGCCTATCAGGCTCAGAGAAGGATTGCGAGCAGGACCTTCCTCCTCCAAAGCTGAAAGCCCCCAACTCTTCAGCCCTGATGCCTGGCAGCTCAGAAACAGACCCGAGAGCCAGAGGACGCAGGGCTGCCCTCCCAGAACTTGCGCCCATGATGTCGTTAGGATTGTACCGCTTACGTGATTCTGTCCCCTTGAGAATGATTTGACACCGGAAACGAAAATTGCTAAATTGATTGCAGTCAGTGCCAAAAACAGAGCCCTGGAAGATAGGGAGGATAAGGAGGCATTTAGGCATTAAGGTGGAGGCGGGTGGTGGAGGGATGGAAAGATGGGGGCTTGAACCTGAGTCTGCTCAGTTGAGCAGGCCCCGTTCGGTGAGGGCCTGGTCCACGCCCAGAGGTGGATGAGGCGCCTGAACAAAGACACTGGGGCCAAACAAAGGCCCTCATTTTGCAGTGAGAAATCTCATCCCTTCTTAAACACAGCGAGTCTTTTTTGAGGAAAAAAATCAACACAGGGGTATAGGCAGCGTTGTCCCTTGGTATCTGCGCAGTGGCTCATGGCAGTACCACCTAGCGGAAGAGAAGACGACTGGGATGGGATTGTGGATGATGGAAGGTAGAAAGGGCCTGACTTAGGCTGGAATTGGTGCAACTGAACAGAAGGCCTGATTTGAGAAGTGAGAAGGAAGAACGGGCAAGACCTGATGGTGGATTAGTTCTGGGGGATGATGGAGATTCTGATGGAGACTTGGGAGGAAACACTTTGAGAATGGAGAGGATGAGAGGAATTTAAAAGGTGTTGAGAGGGACTTCCCTGGTGGTCCAGTGGTTGAGAATCCGCCTTCCAAGGCAGGGTACGCAGGTTCGATCCCTGGTCGGGGAACTAAGATCCCACATGCCGCGGGGCAACTAAGCCCGCGTGCTGCAACTACAGAGGCCACGCGCTCTGGAACCCATGCGCCACAATGAGAGAGAAGTCAATGCACCGCAATGAAAGATCCCGCATGCCACAACTAAGACCTGATGCAGCCAAATAAATAAATAAATAAATATTAAGAAACAAAACAAAACTTGAGATTGGGTCACCCAAAGAGATAAAGCAGTCTCTATGAAAAAGCAGAGACTAAATTCTGAAAAAGTACATTTTTTTTTAACCTGGATATATTTTCTGGCACATTTTAAAATAAAAGAAGTGTGTAACTAGATATAAGGTAGTTTGGCAGATCGGCTTAGTTGTAGGCAACAGATGTCGGTGGCTGCTTTGGCTGTTTGGTGCAGAACATGGGATTATGAAATGAAATTGAAAGCCTGGTGAAGGTGCTGGGCCCACAGCACCAATGAAACAGCCCCGCAGGGCATGGTGGATCGCTGGGGAGACATGTCATCATTACTGCCCATGTTAGAGGTACTAAATGATGTTAGCAGCTCATGACACTGTAGGAAACCACAACATGAAGCTAATTTTTTTTTTTTTACCATTTTAACCATTTTTAAGGGTACAGTTCAATGGCATTAAGTACATTATTCTGCAACTATCACCACCATCCATATCCAGAATTTTCTCACCTTCCCAAACTCCATACAAGAACTCCCCAATACCACTTCTCCCAGGCTTTGGGAACTATTATTCTACTTTTTATCTCTATAAATTTGACTGTTCTAGGTACCTCATATAAATGGAATCATACAATATTTGTCCTTTTGTGTCCAGCTTATTTCTCTTAGCTTAACGTCTTCAAGCTTCAGAAAAATTGTATAGAAAAAAAAAAAGCGCATGTTTCAAGTCTCCAAAATTTTTGCTGTAATTTTTTGCTCTTTAAAGACAGATATCCAATGTAGTGATTTTTTTCTTTTACCCTTTTCCTTGGTATCTTCATTCACTGCCCATCCTGACCTCTTAGATCAGAAAGAGAGAAAGCTGATGATGATTTCTGTAGAGATAAGCAGATACCTGTAACACATACACACATAAGCACACACACACTTTTTTTTTTTTTTTTTTGCGGTACGCAGGCCTCTCACTATTGTGGCCTCTCCCGTTGTGGAGCACAGGCTCCGGACGCGCAGGCTCAGCGGCCATGGCTCACGGGCTTAGCCACTCCGCGGCATGTGGGATCTTCCCAGACCGGGGCACGAACCCGTGTCCCCTGCATCGGCAGGCGGACTCTCAACCACTGCGCCACCAGGGAGGCCCCCACACACACTTTTAGAGCTGTGCTCCACTTCACCCTGTCACCCAGTGATTGGTGTTCTGAGGAGAGGGGAAAACCTTGAACCTCAGCAAGAAGACTCCAAAACCACTTGAAATGATCATGAAAGCATCTGTGCACCTGCTCACATTCTCTGTCTCACTCACACACCTCCCTCCAGTATCAGAGACCAAATCCACCTCTAGATAAGAGCAGGTTGACACCAAGGAATGAAGCTCACCCGTCTCAAGCAATGGAGCTTGTTTGCATTTGCCCTCAGGTTGGCCCTAATTGAAGCTCTTTCATCAATGCCAGCGCTTGGAATTTGTTGACTGTAACATTACATCTACAAAAGCATCATCTTCCTGTCTGTGCTGTGTTGCTAATTAACAGTGAACTCTTCTACCTCACCAAGCAAAACATGATCCCTAAGGAGGAGTGACAAATGTATTTTCTCCTTACAGGTATAAGACTAAAGGCTCCATTAAATCACTGGTCTTTGACAACCTAATGCAGCTTTACAAAAAGGTTCTGTTTACTTTTCTAATGGTAAAGCCGCAAAATAAAGCAAATGAAATAAAACAAAAGATTAAAGAATCAAAATGTAGAGGGGCATCATAACTGTGAACAAGAATTGAAAAGTCACTTGTAGCAAATAAGCTGAGCAATAGATGGGATGAGGCTTTTAGGAAGTTTAATAGAAATTCACCCTTACACATAGCACTATAGATGAGTCCAGACTCATTCAATTATATTTGTTTCAGTATATAATTTGGTGGGGGGGGTGGGGGCACACAAATACCTCCTCCTCTCTCCTAATCCCTCCTTTTATTTTATTTTCTTCTTCAATTTGGAAGGAAGAACCAAGGCTAGAGTTTGGAGGTTCACACCATCCTCATAGAAGCCATACTGACCACTTAATGTCTTAGTGAAAGGCTCCTTGAATATTATCCAGCAGTTTAAGCACTTACTGTGAGAGTGCTCCAGTAAGAAGCTGTAAAATAAAGCATCACCAGCACAGGTCCCAGAGTTATCTTTATGTTGAGGTATAGCGTGAGTAGAGAGAGATTGGGCCTTGGGGTCAGACAACCTGGCCTTGGGCCCAGAATGACACTGCCCGCTCTGAGACTTTGAGCAAATAATGGAAGTTCTGTTTTCTCTTCTGTAAGAAAATAAATCTTAAAAGTATCTGCCCTACCCATCTCTCAGAGTTGGGAGGATAAAAATTAGTACATGTATGTTGAAACTGCTTTAGAAATAATAAAGGGTTACTTTACAAATGGTACGTTTAAAAATGAATATTCCCCTTCTTAGGAAGTAATTGAGTCAATAATTCATGGTTCTCAATAAAATGTAGAATATTTAAATTCTAGCTACTTTCTGTATGTGCTAAATATTTTCCTTGAAGGAAAAAAAAACAGTAAAAATTATAGAAAAGAGTATCTCACTTTAGGCAAGACTTAGAGGTTTGACTTTCTTGTTTAGGAAGGTTTAGGCGAGTCCACATTGTTCATGAGGATTGCACCCAAGGGCCACAGTGGGGAAACCTTTGTATATATTTAAGATCAGGATTTAAATTTAATCTTCCTGAATACAGAATCATAAAAAGAACAGAGACAGTTTTCATACTCTTTCTACATCTTAAACAATTTGGGAGATCACAACTACTTTTCACTTTCTTCTTCTTTTTTTAATTAACTGTACCAGGATTTCTAAAACATGCTGCATTCTCTTGCCCTCCCACTTGTGTTGAATGACTTAATTGGAAAACCAGTGCAGAATTAGTCTAGGTTGGTTGTTTTTCATCTGGCCTGTACCATAGCATTTCCCCAGTTGAACCAGGCTCAGCAATTTGATGTTGCTAGCATTACATAGGTACTAATTGTTCTGTTTTTTACTATTCAATATGAACTGAAGTTGCATTCAGAAAAAGAATAGGAATGAAGAGTATTAGTAGCCATTAATTAGAAATCCTAAGTAAAAATCACTGTTTTTAAAGGAGAATAGTGGAGAAACTGTTATTGAAATGTCATTATTAAATGATAATAGATTTAAAAGGTCCTTCAAGCAACCTTTCCTTTCAATATTTAAAAATAAATGTGCTTCTGACATATCTGATGAAGATTAAGATGTATTTGAAGACTTTTAGTTGCTGTCATTGGTGATACTTAAAATTCAAAATATTTCTGTGACATCTCCCAAATACTGAAATAGCTGACCTACACCTAATTTAACTAGCATTTCACAGAACAGAGCTGTGATCGTGACTAAGGTCAGATGTCAGTGAAACATGAAGCACTAGGTCCAGAACTTGGAGAATCAAGCTAGGATCAGGCGCTAAGAAGGCAATGAAGAGGCAAGGAACCAACAGGGCCAGAGCTGATGTCAGACAAAATAGTCATTGAAAATAGAAAGGAAAATGCCGTATGTGGGCCCACAGTGTAGACCCACTGTGTAGAAACCAGGCACATTCCTTCAATTCAGCCAGCATCTGTTGGATACTTACTATGTACTAGACCCTAAGTGTGTGCTACAGTCCATTCCTATTAACAGAAAGGCATGGGAATCCCAGATACCTTACTTTAATTTATTCTAAGTAGTGCACCTTTTAAAAAACTCCTCTACTGTATCTTAAAAATTACCTGTAAAGCAAAAATAATCATATCGAGACTTAGGAATTAACCTTGTCTTTTTTACTGCAGCAGTGCAAATTGTGCAAAAATCAAGTGGAACCAGGAAAGATTTCCCGTTTTACAAAGTTTCTCACTGTTGAACTCAATTTACTAGGCAGAAAATTGGTGTTTTCAGGTACTGATAGCTATTTCCTTTAATAGACTAAGTTGTAATTTATAGTCATGACCCACAGGGAGGGGATAGGAACAAAAAAACGAAATTATTTTAGTAGTGAAAATTAACCTCTATTGAGCCATTAACACATCCTTTGTAAAACAAGCCTGAAAATAAAAGCGATTTTTAAATTACTTGAAAAAACAAGCAAAATTGTCTTTCCTATAGTGAGGAGAGAATGTTAGAAGTATAACATAAAAGCGTGTTTTTCATTTATGTAAGAAAACAGAGTAGGCTGTCTCTTTTGTCTTTACCATAACTCACCATTACATAAGTACTAATTCTGCTTTTTTCTTTTTTTGCTCTCCAATATGATCTGAAATTACAACTTAAAAAAGAATAGTAATCTAAAAAGAGTATTCAATAGATGTTAATAAAAATCACTGTTTTTAAAAGAGAATAGATGGGGAAATAATTATGTAAGTGTTTTTAGGTCTAAAATTCCTTCAATCAGCTTTCCCTTTAACATTTTAAAATTAACTGTACTCAGCGTATCTGACTATGATCTTTTGAAGGTCATCAGTTGCTAGCTGGATTACAAGAAGAATGTCATTTCAGATACTTGTGACTATGGTGCTTTCAATAGAGATTTTTTAAAAATCAACTCATTAAATATTTTTACAGGTACTGAAATATGTTTAAGATTTAAGTTGAGGCATTAGTACACATTTTTCACATGTAAATAGTTTTTCCTTTAGTAATTACACTATGACATAATTCTGCTATACGTTCTATGTGATTTGTTTTGGGAAAAACAGTTGCCAAAAGAAATGTCATTATGCAGCGAGGTGTGTACCTGTGTTGCAGCCATGCTGCCTACCACAGACCAGCTACTTTAAAATAGAAATTGCTGCATCTAGAATCACGGAAAGGGCCCTCCACCTTCTTTCATCTCATCATATGAGGGGATGCCAACCATTTTGTTACCTTTAGGTTTCTAGAACACATTGCAGGTACCCACTCATTGTTATTAAATGACTAATTTAGAAATCAGATGGAAATTAACCCCAGGCAATGACTTGTTTATTTATGTATTTATACTATACAGGTAAATCATAGGATAAATATTCTTCCCACTGTTTAAGATTCTACTAAGATCCTATAATAAAATAATTCTGTTATATTTTAAAATGTCTTAATTCCATTTCCTCATACAAAATTTCCAGCAAATACCCTATTTCCAGCCTCAGTCTCATAAAGCTTAGTGTTTATTTTTGGTTTTGTTCTTTATTGTGGTAAAACACACATGCTATGAAATGTACATCTTGCCATGTTTAAATGTACAGTTCAGTGGTGTCAAATACATTGACATGGTTGTGCAGCCATCACCGCCTCTTATCCTTATAACTCTTTGCATCTTGTAAAACTGAAATTCTGTATCCATTAAACAATCACTCCCCATGCTCCCCTCCCCCAGCCCCTGTCAACCACGATTATACTTTGTCTTTATATGTCTTGGTTTGTAACATTTGCTTTTTCTTAATTTTAATTGTAACTGAAACTAGATGATGGTATGTCGTTTTCCAGATTCAGTGTAGATGTACCTTGTTATGGCTGGAATCATAACCTTAGAGACCTGTGTTCAAAGTCCAATGTCACTGTCTCTAGTATTCATCATGGTGAACATTTATTAAATGTGAGTGTGAGCTAGGACTGCAGTGGACAGTCTCTCGTTTTATTTCTGTACAGTTTTTGTAGGTGTGAAGTAGTATCCTTCTGTTTTGATGAGAAAATTAATTAGAGGAATTAAGCCATTTGTCCACAGTCACACAGTGAAGGACAGAGGTAGGAATGGCAGGCAGGTTTTCCTGACTCCAGACTTTGTCTGATTTCACCATGTTGCCCTACTGGCCCCGAGGCTGGGCAATTTACCAGCTTCTTCCTGATTCCTCGCTGTAAAATGGAGATGGGGAAATACCTGGGGTGTCGTGATGTTTTGGTGACTGTGGTATATGCCGATTTTCTGGCACGTTGTAGACGTTACAGGAATGATAGCTTCTGTATCATGCTGTGAATAGCTATCATACAGAAATGATAGCTATTCACAGTACTCTTATTACTTGTCAGACTGGACACATCCCACAGAGTAGGCAGAACTCCCTAAGTGGTTACTTGATGAAATCGTGTATAGATGTCAGAGGCACAGTAATTTTATATGTCTGATTCCAAAACCCCCTACACACATGTTAAATACAAAATGTGTATTTGAAACCAGGAAGGGGGCTGCTTTGAATCCTGGTGAGAATAAATACCACTGAAATTGAATGTAGACCAAGGGCGAGCAGCTTTTCCAGTTGTTAAAATAGCTCTGTTTTATTATCAAATTGGGTGATGGATGACATTAAAAACTATAATACTATTTTGTAGAAGAGATTCTCTGCATGATATTAGGTATGGGCGCAGATCAAAAGTCCTAAACGATCATGTTTCTAAAAGGAGTAATTTAAATCCTAACTTGAAACAAAATTTTACTAAAATTCTGCCCACATAGGTCTAATAGGGAGGTATCCTTTAAAAAACTTATGGAAGAAAAAGAAGGGAATGCAATAAATTGATAAAAATATTAGGCAGTTTCTCTCCCTTCAAGACCAGATCGCCAGAAACCAGAAAACATTGGCAGCCAAAGTTAAGATCCTGGGGACTTTGCTCCTGAGAAGGAATATGCAGGGAAGGTCACCTCCATTTCTTCGTGTACCATTGCGATAATAACAGCGTGTGTTTGTACGCGTCTTCACACTGCTAAACACTTGCCATTGAGCGGCTTCGGCTTCAGCAGGTGGCACAGCTAACCAGTGAGGAAGCTGAGACTCAAACCTGCATCTGACTCCAAAGCCAGTACTGTTCCCTGACAAAGTAGCTAACTCTGGGAGCATGGTATATTGGAGAAAACTGGAAAGAGAGAATGCCCCTTAGTTAAAGTATTTAAATTGGAGTTGATTTACATTGTCCCAAAATACTTTCTTAAACTTCTAGTGATTTTCCCTGAAAATACCTGAGATTCCCATTCCTCTCATCCCAGAACCTATAGCTGACCATTTAGAAGCAAGTACGTAAACTGAGATTAAGAGAGCACCATTTACTGAGGATGCTGTTTGTGTCACTGGCCTCTTAAATCACGGGAGTCAATAAATGGCTCAGGGACACCTTTCAAGGTGGTGTCTTGCCGGCTCCACTGGTCCACGTGGCTGGCCCTCTGTACATATGAGCAAGAATTTACTGTGATACAAACTCATTCTCGTACGTCTGTGACTGTCCCGCAAACCAACCCATTTTAATAATTTGGTCCATAGTGCCAGTTGTAAAGAATGTAACCACAGGAGACTTTTCTGTTGCAGAAATGACAGCAGTAAGCATACAGCCCTCTTCTTCAATAAACAGGTACCGACGTCACACTTGGCACACAGTTAAAATCAACAGATGATTTGCTTTCCAAGACTTCCCAATGCTCTCTGCACCATCGTAAGAAATCAGGATGGCTTCACATTTTCAATTATGAATACGTCATTGTAGATTTCGTGGGTGGGGGCACATTTAGGACAGTAGGGAACTAGTCACGATTACTGCTCTGAATTGTTCAAGTGGACCCCATTTAAAGAAAGCCCACTCTGTGGACGTCTGTATTTGTTGACATGGAAATGATAGAAATGATCAGTGAGTCTTTGGTTGGTATGCATTATTCCTGAGTGTGTAAGGAGGTGCATGGGGCCCTTGAAAATCCAGGGAGAACAGGTCTGGTCTCATACAGAACTTGGGATACTAAGTGGATACTGGAAATCCTTTATAAAACTAATCATTGAGGCAGTGAAATGAAGTAAAATTAACTTTGCTCTGAGTTGTTTTTTGTAATAGTAATCAGCTGATTAGTGATACTTGAGGAGACTCTTATTTATCATGGGACCATTTTTCCCAGAGTTAAAAAAAAAAAAAAAAAAAAAAAAAGCCTGTATAGAAAGAAAGAGCCAACTACCTATTTTATTAAAAAAAAAAAAAGAAACAATTCAGAGAAATTATTCTACCTCTAATGGTAACCTTCTTGCAACTAATTAATGTTCCTACTTTTATCAGGATCATTTTAATAGTATTTCATTTTTGCCTTAAGTTAGTCTCATTGAGTAGGCATAAAATTTTTGATTTGGCAAAATATTTTGGAAAATTAAGTGGTCGAAGCTTAATGTTATTCACTCACTCTCATTCCTCAGCTTCTTACATGTTCGCACTATTTCTCTTTACTTTGTAATAGACTTTTAAACTTCTCATCCTAAAAAAGTTGATTTGATGACAAAATTGCATTGGTTTACCAGCTTTTTAATAAGTAGTCTTTTCTCCTGCTTATATAAGAATATGTTTTCTGTAAAATTTTAGAAGAAAAGAATGAGGAAGAGAAAACATTTATGCTTTGAGCATAGCAGGGAATTAGATGAGAGTCAGTCGATGTTGTGATGTTTGCTTTACTCTCCATTAAACGCAGGGCACTCAGGAATACAAAAAGTATATGTGCTCTGAACTCTTCCCACATGGAGGGAGAATGCTTCCCGGAAGATTTTTCCTACATATGTCCTTATATTTTTTTTAGTATTTGATAGGCTTCCAGACTAAGATTTCTGAATCAGATGAGGATTTTAAATTTTAAGAAATGTTGCCAGGGACTTCCCCCGTGGCACAGTGGTTAAGAATCCACCTGCCAATGCAGGGGACATGGGTTCGAGCCCTGTTCTGGGAAGATCCCACATGACGCGGAGCAACTAAGCCTGTGCGCCACAGCTACTGAGCCCATGTGCCACAACTACTGAAGCCCATGCGCCTAGAGCCCATGCTCTGCAATGAAGAGTAGCCCCCGCTTGCCACAACTAGAGGAAGCCCGTGCACAGCAACGAAGGTGCAACGCAGCCAAAAATAAATTAAAAAAAAATAGAAAAAGGAAGAAAGAAAGAAATGTTGCCATGTTGCTTTCCAAAAGGTTGAAGTAATTCACATTTCCACCTGGAATGTATTTGAGGACCCTTCCTCCATCCCCGCCAGTGACTGGTACTACCACACTGTTTACTTTGTGCTACTTTGGTAAGTATGTATCACTGTTACTTTTTTTTAATTGTGGTAAAATACACATAACATAAAATGTACCATCTTAACCATTTTAAGCTTACAGTTTAGCAGCATTAAGTCTGTTCACATTGTTGTACAATCACTGCCGCCCCACCTTGCATCTCTTGAATTCTTTTCATCTTTCTCAACGGAAACTCTGCCCGTGAATTACTAACTCCCCATCCCCCTCCCCGTAACCCCTGGCAACCACCATTCTGCTTTCTGTTTCTAGGCATTTGACTACTATAGGTGCCTCATGTAAGTGGATTCGGACAGTATTTGTCCTTTTGTGACTGGCTTATTTCACCTAGCATAATGTTCTCGATAAAAATATATTTTTTACGACGAACGATAACTCCTCAAGACATGAGCGGCACTTCCTGACAACTAAGCAGTCGCATGTCCTCTGCATCTGTGCAGTTGTCATGGTACTTTTCGCATATCAGACACTTAGAGATCGCAGCAGACTCTTGACACTTTCTGTTCACTTCTGGCCCTGCTGCCAATAGTCTAACCTGGAGGCGGACTCAGATGCCCTCAGAGGTGGGTAGGTAAGGAGTGTGTTAGCAGCCAGGTAAAGGAAAAGGTGGGACCCAGGGCTGAACTGAAGACGCCGTGCCTTGCAGAAGGCCTGCAGGTCCCAAATGTCATGAACTGTGTTGCCAGTCTGAGAGCCTGGCCTTAGATGAAAAGTCCATTACATTGAATAATGTGGCAGAAGCACTAGTTTCATTCCCTGAGCAGGGAGGGGGGGCACTGGGGAGAGATGACGGGGAGAACAAATGAGCCTCTCTAGCATTCACTCATCTACGTGGCTTGGCTTTGCAAGGCTCCTCAGAATTCCTCAGCGTTGTAAGAACAGAGGAGGCCAGTTGTACCTATGTGCTTTTCAGATGCCAGAATACTCCCTCTGACGTGGAGACGTCTGTTCTCGGGTTTGCGGGAATGGCATTTTCTGGGTCATCTAGCATGCTCCTTCGAATTTGCTGAAATGTCAGCTCTTCGCTGGGGCTTCCTCAGTGCTACTTTGCTTCCCTAGCCACCTTGTTGGGAAACAGCTGGCAATGTTGGCTTTATCCAAATGTGTCAAATTGATTATTGAATCAGTAAGATCTGTAAATATTTATTATCGAATTCCAGCAGGTCTCACAGGATTTGATTCTGTATCCAGGGTAGGGATTCCTCACCCTGTTTTTCTTAGATTGAGTATGTAGGATTTTGTGTCACTGCATAATATAAACCAGAAGACTGCTACGCACAACAGATCAAGTTGTGGCCCCTTGATAATGCAGGGCTGTGTTTTTTTCCTGCATACTACATATTCTGGGATTGTTACATTTTTATTTTTCTCCCTCCCAAGGGATATGAGAATGTTCAGGAGCATCATAAAATCCCTGCATAGCAGAAACAAAGCATCTTTCTGGTTCATGATTAGTTTGACATTGTCATAGCTTGCTTGCTGTTCTCTGAGAATATTTTCAATGTGGCAGAACTTCCTAGTTCATATCAAAGTTGTGAAGGGGTGGGCTTCCCTGGTGGTGCAGCGGTTGAGAGTCCGCCTGCCGATGCAGGGGACACGGGTTCGTGCCCCGGTCCGGGAGGATCCCACATGCCGCGGAGCGGCTGGGCCCGTGAGCCATGGCCGCTGAGCCTGCACGTCCGGAGCCTGTGCTCTGCAGCGGGAGAGGCCACAGTGGTGAGAGGCCCGCGTATCACACACACAAAAAAAGAAAAATTGTGAAGGGGCTTAGTAAAAAGTTCCTTGACCAAACAAATTATAGTAAATGTGCATAAAAGCAGATCATTAATTGTACTGTTGTTCTCTATGACAAATATTTGGCAAATAGAGTTTTTATTAAAAAGTTTCGTGAGAACCCGCCTCCCCCAAAAAATAATAAAAAAAGAATTCCTCAGCATTATACACGAGCTTTGGAACCTACCTACTTCTCTAGCTGCATCACTTTCTGCTCATGCCCCAGAATCTATTCCTTAGCTGCCCTTGGCTTATGAAAGCATCCATCCCTCCCCTGTGTGTGTGTGTCTAGTTGCCCATCCCACCGCGAGGCCTCTGTGCATGTGTTTTTTTCTGTTTGTTCTCCCTTTCATCCTCTCTCTGATCTGTGCCAGCTGGTTCCTCCTAGGGATTCTGTCCTCAGATGAGAGGTGGCTGCCCCGGGAGGCTTCCTTGACTCCTGTGTGTCCTGTCACACCTGAGCTTGCCCCATCACAGGTCTTAAAGTGGCCTGTTTCTGTCTTCCCACTGGATCCCGAAGAGTAGGGGGGATGCGTCTGGTTTCCTCTTTTATTCCTGCAAGTAATGCAGTACCTAGTGCATTGTAGGGGAATGAATGAATGAGCTGGAAACCGAGACACGAGAGTCTCCTCAAAAATGTGGGTAGTTTTTGAATGTTTGTCTTAGATCTTGGAAAATGCAATATTTAAAAAATTAACTATGGGGAAAAAATGGACGCTTGTTATCTTTTGAACTGGGTCTCTGCAGTGCTCTGGCATTCAGCATTTCATGATGATCTTTTGATGCAGTTTTATCTATTACTATCTTTAAATTGTTCTCACACTTTTGATAGCTTCCTTCAGTTCCACTTCTGTGTTGTTTTCTCTGACCTCTCCTTTGTCTGGCAAAATGATTTTTTTTTGTTGCTGGAGTTAGTCACAGGGATTTGCTCAAATTTCTCACATTCTTACGGATGACATTAAGAACCTCAACTTGTTTTTGACTTAGAGGATCGGTCCAGTGGTAAAATTCAGCTGAAGGGGAACATTGTTTTGGCTTTGGGAAACAGATATCAAAGATAAATCCGAGTGTCATTCCCATCTGTAACTGCATAGTCTTTCCTGCTGAGGGGCTTTTTAAGTGAATAACAGTGGCCTCTCTCTCCTCTAGACCCATATACTGAACATAGCAAGAGAGGATGCCTGAACGTTGATACTTTTGCAAATAGAGTTTGTAATTTTAAGCACAAATATAAAATAATGCTGGCAGTAATTATAGTGATCAGTTAGAGAAAGGGAAATATATTTGATGGTGTCCTCAGATGGCTTGTTCTAAATATTAGTCAAAAAGTTACATTGAGGTTTCTCATTTGGGATCCTCAGACTGTGTCTAAATTCCTCCTTGTGATATCTTGTATAGATGGAATAAACTGTCAGAACCCATATTTAAGCTGGTATCATCTTACTCTCAGAGTATTTAAATGAATGATACTAATAGTTTTGGACATTCATTTGGAAATAGTTTTAACATGTATATTGCTTGTTTCTTAACAGGGAAGTTCACATTGCTATTACTCACCCATTATAAACAATTTTAGCTTCACAAAAGAAACATAGCACACTAATCTACTCTGTAAAATGTATCAACTTTATGCATTAGAATTCTTAACTTGATTTTTTAATGCTGTGTATTTTCTTCCGTAATTGAATTTTTAAATGTAAATCATTTTGACTTCTGCATAAAAAGTAGCAAGAAAAATGTTCCCATTTTGTTTGTGGGCAGTGCTCCAACTTACAAAGTTATTGAAGTGCTGCATAATGTAAATTCATTTAGTTGGACTAATAAGTTCATAAAACTGTGTCACACTTCATTATAATCTCTTTACGAAAGTGGAAAAGACTTTTGGTTTATAAATTCCAGCTGTTTTTAATTTTTCAGTTGGATTTGTGTTTTAACGTTCATGTACATAATAAGTGCTGCTGAGAATTTTAATTACGACATTTTTAAAGTGAGGCGACCTTAAAAGAAATTGAAATGTTATTCAAATTCTAGGACTATCCAAATGAGATAAATACGGAGAACACCTCCAAGTTCATTCTTTTTCTATTTCGGATTTCTATAGCTGTACACTCTGCGTCTCAAAATCGTTGTTGGTATTTTATAGTCCTAGTGGGTTTTGGCAATATTTCTTAAACAAATTATCCAATTGGGAAGTGAAAATATTCTCCCTAGAATTGGACGTTATTTTCAGAATTTTACAATTGGGTGGTCACCATAATTCTCATTTGATAAATTATAATTTACTATATTCAATAATGTTCATTAAAGTTCATAATTCAGTGATATATATATTACAGATATAAAGACAAGGATGTTAATGGTACAAATGTAGAATATCAGAGTCAAGGGATAGGATTAAAAAAGAGATCCTTTTAGCATCTCCCTACAGATGGCTAAAGCTTTCCAAAGGTAGAAACTTGAGAATAACTTTCGGAGACTTCACCATTACAGCCCACAAAGAATTGGGAACTATAGCTAAATCGCATTAATCTTAAATGTTTTTATGTTGAATTGCTTATAACTAGGGTGATCATGTGTCCCAGTTTGCCTGGAATAGTTTTGGATTATGCCTGTTATCCTGGTGTAATTTTTTATAGCATCTCCTTTCACACGCAGAAGTATTTGGATAATAAATGGTATGGTTACTGTATGTATGATGCATTATAATTGTGACCACAAGTGTCCAGCTATGTACCACACTTCCCCCAAATCATTTATTTTCTTAAAAGCTCAAAACAATGAAATATAAGCATTATTACTGATTGTAAAATGTTATATATTTTATTTATGGTATCCCTAAACCTTCAAATAAAAGTTTTCTGAGGTTTTATTTTTAATTTAAGGGATGTCCATTGTTAGTTGTGTATATTAACAGTATATATCCAAAGTGAATTGTTCTAATACTAAGCTATCTTTTCACCTATATGAAAAGCCTGTAGGATTTCATTAGACAAATCAACCATTCTTTTTCGGTTGAGATTGGAGATTTGAAAATGAGAGCACAAATGCCAATTCCTAGAGCAGACACTAAAGTAACACAGAAGTGTTTATGTAGGGACGGATGTTAGAAGCCATTGTTTGCTGGGTGATAATTTACCTCATCCTCTACAGCCTGGGTGGGAATGATGGTGGAGAAGTAATGGTACAGTTCTAGTCAGGCCTACTTTAGTGTATTCAGTTTTTTCCCATTTCCTGAGAAGTGGGAAAGATAAATTATGTTCTGCTCTTCCCAAGGGGACCTGAGATATCGGGGGTGGGAACCTTCCCCAGAGCTGCCCTGGTCTAGCCTTAGAAACACAGAAGGGTCGATTCAGATCTCATGTTTGCCCACTGCTGCTGGCCGTGGCTATCTGCCAACAGAGAAGTTATATGGGAAAAGGGAAGAATGTGTATTTCTTCCTCATAACTTGGCAAGGAGGAAATATGTCAGTAAAGATGGAGAAAAAAAGATAGCTGTAGTCTCAGAATCTAGTTGCTGATAAATACTGTTTTTTTAAGATACTGGTATTTCAAGAAGAGGAAGATAGGCTATTATGCTAACCATCGTTTAAGTATAACTTTGTTTCCCAACAACAAAAAATAAAAAATACTCCGCAAGCAAAAAAAAAAACTCTCCTGGTTTAAAATTCAGTCATTGTTCTGATGGTTGTACAACTGTATAAACTAACTAAAAATCAATGAACTGTGCACTTACAGTGGGTGAATTATATGGATATAAATTATACCTCAATCAAGCAGTTAAAAGTGAAAAAAATAAAATCAGATTTCAAGATGGTTTTGTTGTATCTTTAAAAAAAATCCATTGAGGGCTTCCCTGGTGGCACAGTTGTTGAGAGTCCACCTGCCGATGCAGGGGACACGGGTTCATGTCCCGGTCCAGGAAGATCCCGCATGCCGCGGAGCAGCTGGGCCCATGAGCCATGGCCGCTGAGCCCGCGCGTCCGGAGCCTGTGCTCCGCAACGGGAGAGACCACAGCAGTGAGAGGCCCGCGTACCTCAAAAAAAAGAAAAAAAAAATCCATTGAACCATCCTGCTTTAATTCCTCATATGTTAAAATAAGTGTTTTTTAACTTTAATATGGAGAATTTTTTAAATATACAAAGGTGGATAAAATAGTATACTAAACTGTCAGTTTCAACAGTTATCAGTATATCCCCTTTTCTGCCTCACTGGATTATTTTAAAGCATGCCCTGGCATCCATATGTTCTTCAATTTGCATCTTTAAGAGACAGGACTCTTTTTAACGTAAAATTAAAATTTAATAGTTACCTAAAATGTTAAGTGTAATTATCACTAAAAGAATAATCATTGAAAATTTCTTTAGTATCATATCATAAATCTTTTTATAATTGTTGAAATCAGGAACTAAACAAGCTCCACAAATTTTAATGTCCTAAATAGCATGTAACTAGGATCTTAAGGCTAGGAGTTATACTTCTAAATGTGATTTATTAACCATACCAAAGGTCTTGTAAATATTTTTTTAACATCATTATTGGAGTATAATTGCTTTACAATGTGGTGTTAGTTTCTGCTGTATAACAAAGTGAATCAGCTATATGTATACATATATCCCCATATCCCCTCCCTCTTGCGTCTCCCTCCCACCCTCCCTATCCCACCCCTCTAGCTGGTCACAAAACACCGAGCTGATCTCCCTATGCTATGTGGCTGCTTCCCACTAGCTATCTGTTTTACATTTGGTAGTGTATATATGTCCATGCCACTCTCTCACTTCGTCCCAGCTTACCCGTCCCCCTCCCCGTGTCCTCAAGTCCATTCTCTATGTCTGCATCTTTATTCCTGTCCTTCCCGTAGCTTATTCAGAACCATTTTTTTAAAATTCCATATATATGTCTTAGCACACAGTATTTGTTTTTCTCTTTCTGACTTACTTCACTCTGTATGACAGACTCTAGGTCCATCCACCTCACTACAAATAACTCAATTTCCTTTCCTTTTATGGCTGAGTAATATTCCATTGTATATATGTGCCACATCTTCTTTATCCATTCATCTGTTGATGGACACTTAGGTTGCTTCCATGTCCTGGCTATTATAAATAGAGCTGCAATGAACATTGTGGTACATGACTCTGTTTGAATTATGGTTTTCTCAGGGTATATGCCTAGTAGTGGGATTGCTGGGTCATATGGTAGTTCTATTTTTAGTTTTTTAAGGAACCTCCATACTGTTCTCCATAGTGGCTGTATCAATTTACATTCCCACCAACAGTACAAGAGGGTTCCCTTTTCTCCACACCCTCTCCAGCATTTACTGTTTGTAGATTTTTTGATGATGGCCATTCTGACCAGTGTGAGATGATACCTCACTGTAGTTTTGATTTGCATTTCTCTAATGATTAATGATGTTGAGCATCCTTTCATGTGTTTGTTGGCAATCTGTATATCTTCTTTGGAGAAATGTCTGTTTAGGTCTTCTGCCCATTTTTGGATTGGGTTGTTAGTCTTTTTGATATTGAGCTGCAAAAGCTGCTTGTATATTTTAGACATTAATCCTTTGTCAGTTGCTTCTTTTGCAAATATTTTCTCCCATTCGGAGGGTTGTCTTTTCATCTTATGGTTTCCTTTTCTGTGCAAAAGCTTTTAAGTTTCATTAGGTCCCATTTGTTTATTTTTGTTTTTATTTCCATTTTTCTAGGAGGTGGGTCAAAAGGATGTTGTTGTGATTTATGTCATAGAGTGTTCTGCCTATGTTTTCCTCTAAGAGTTTTATAGTGTCTGGCCTTACATTTAGGTCTTTAATCCATTTTGATTTTATTTTTGTGTATGGTGTTAGGGAGTGTTCTAATTTCTTTCTTTTACATGTAGCAGTCCAGTTTTCCAGGCACCACTTATTTAAGAGGCTGTCTTTTCTCCAGTGTATATTCTTGCCTCCTTTATCAAACATAAGGTGACCATATGTGTGTGGGTTTATCTCTGGGCTTTCTATCCTGTTCCATTGATTTATATTTCTGTTTTTGCACCAGCACCATACTGTCTTGATTACTGTAGCTTTGTAGTATAGTCTGAAGTCCAGGCACCTGATTCCACCAGCTCCGTTTTTCTTTCGCAAGATTGCTTTGGCTATTCGGGGTCTTTTGTGTTTCCATACAAATTGTGAAATTTTTTGTTCTAGTTCTGTGAAAAATGCCATTGGTAGTTTGATAGGGATTTCATTGAATCTGTAGGTTCCTTTGGGTAGTATAGTCATTTTCACAATGTTGATTCTTCCAATCCAAGAACATGGTATATCTCTCCATCTGTTTGTATGATCCTTAATTTCCTTCGTCAGTGTCTTACAGTTTTCTGCATACAGGTCTTTTGTCTCCTTAGGTAGGTTTATTCCTAGGTATTTTATTCTTTTTGTTGCAGTGGTAAACGGGAGTGTTTCTTGAATTTCTCCTGCAGATTTTGCATCATTAATGTATAGGAATGCAAGAGAGTTCAGTGTATTAATTTTGTATCCTGCTACTTTACCAAATTCATTGATTAGCTCTAGTTATTTTCTGGCAGCATCTTTAGGATTCTCTGTGTATAGTATCATTGTCATCTGCAAACAGTGACAGCTTTACTTCTTCTTTTCCAATTTGGATTCCTTTTATTTCTTTTATTTCTCTGACTGCTGTGGCTAAAGCTTCCAAAACTATGTTGAATAACAGTGGTGAGAGTGGGCAACCTTGTCTTGTTCCTGATCTTAGTGGAAATGGTTTCAGTTTTTCACCATTGAGAATGATGTTGGCTGTGGGTTTGTCATATATGGCCTTTATTATGTTGAGGTATGGTCCCTCTATGCCTACTTTCTGGAGGGTTTTTATCATGAATAGGTCTTCAATTTTGTTGAAAGTTTTTTCTGCATCTATTGAGATTATCATATGGTTTTTATCCTTCAATTTGTTAATATGGTATATCACATTGATTGATTTGCATATATTGAAGAATCCTTGCATTCCTGGGATAACCCCACTTGATCATGCTGTATGATCCTTTTTAATGTGCAGTTGGATTCTGTTTGCTAGTATTTTGTTGTGGATTTTTGCATCTATGTTCATCAGTGATTTTGGCCTGTAGTTTTCCTTCTTTCTGACTTCTTTGTCTGGTTTTGGTATCAGGGTGATGGTGACCTCGTAGAATGAGTTTGGGAGTGTTCCCCCCTCTGCTAACTTGGGAAGAGTTTGAGAAGGATAGGTGTTAGCTCTTCTCTAAATGTTTGATAGAATTCGCCTGTGATGCCTTCTGGTCCTGGGCTTTGTTTGTTGGAAGATATTTAATCACAGTTTGAATTTCAGTGCTTGTGACTGGTTTGTTTATATTTTTTATTTCTTCCTGGTTCAGTCTCAGAAGGTTGTGCTTTTCTAAACATGTGTCCATTTCTTCCAAGTTGTCCATTTTATTGGCATATAGTTGCTTGTAGTAATCTCTCATGATCCTTTGTATTTCATCAGTGTCAGTTGTTACTTCTCCTTTTTCATTTCTAATTCTGTTGCTTTGAGTCTTTTCCCTTTTCTTCTTGTTGAGTCTGGCTAATGGTTTATCAACTTTGTTTATCTTCTCAAAGAACCAGCTTTTAGTTTTATTGATCTTTGCTATTATTTCCTTCATTTCTTTTTCATTTATTTCTGATCTGATCTTTATGATTTCTTTCCTTCTGCTAACCTTGGGTTTCTTTTGTTCTTCTTTCTCTAATTGCTTTAGGTGTAAGGCTAGGTTGTTTACTTGAAATGTTTCTTCTTTCTTGAGGTAGGATTGTATTGCACTAAACTTCCCTCTTAGAACTGCTTTTGCTGCATCCCATACGTTTTGGGTTGTCGTGTTTTCATTGTCATTTGTTTCTAGGTATTTTTAAAATTTCCTCTTTGATTTCTTCAGTGATCTCTTGGTTATTTAGTAGTGTATTGTTTAGCCTCCAGGTGTTTGTATTTCTTACAGTTTTTTTTTTCCTGTAATTGATATCTAGTCTCATACCATTGTGGTCCAAAAGGATACTAGATACAATTTCAATTTTCTTAACTTTACCAAGGCTTGATTTGTGACCCAAGATATGATCTATCCTTGAGAATGTTCCATGAGCAGTTGAGAAGAAATTGTATTCTGTTGTTTTTGGATGGAATGTCCTATAAGTATCAGTTAAGTCCATCTTGTTTAATGTGCCATTTAAAGCTTGTGTTTCCTTATTTATTTTCATTTTGGATGATCAGTCCATTGGTGAAAGTGGTGTGTTAAAGTCCCCTACTATTATTGCGTTACTGTCAATTCCCCCTTTTATGGCTGTTAGCATTTGCCTTATGTATTGTGGTGCTCCTATGTTGGGTGCATAAATAGTTACAATTGTTATACCTTCTTCTTGGATTGATCCCTTGATCATTATGTAGTGTCCTTCTTTGTCTCTTATAATAGTGTTTATTTTAAAGTCTACTTTGTCTAATATTCGAATTGCTACCTCGCTTTCTTTTGATTTCCATTTGCATGGAATATCTTTTTCCATCCCCTCACTTTCAGTCTGTATTTTTCCCTAGGTCTGAAGTGGGTCTCTTGTAGACAGCATATATACAGGTCTTGTTTTTATATCCATTCAGCCAGTCTGTGTCTTTTGGTTGGAGCATTTAATCCATTTATATTTAAGGTAATTATTGATATGTATGTTCCTATTATCATTTTCTTAGTTGTTTTGGGTTTGTTATTGTATGTCTTTCCCTTCACTTGTGCTTCCTGCCTAGAGAAGTTCCTTTAGCATTTGTTGTAAAACTGGCTTGGTGGTGCCGATTTCTCTTAGCTTTTGCTTGTCTGTAAAGGTTTTAATTTCTCTGTTGAATCTGAATGAGATCCTTGCTGGGTAGAGTAATCTTGGTTGTAGGTTTTTCCCTTTCATTACTTTAAATATGTCCTCCCACCCCCTTTTGGTTTGCAGAGTTTCTGCTGAAAGATCAGCTGTTAACCTTATGGGGATTCCCTTGTAAGTTATTTGTTGCTATTCCCTTGCTGTTTTTAATATTTTTTCTTTGTATTTAATTTTTGATAGTTTGATTAATATGTGTCTTGGCATGTTTTTCCTTGGATTTATCCTGTCTTGGGCTCTCTGTGCTTCCTCTTCTTGATTGACTGTTTCCTTTCCCATGCTGGGAAGTTTTCAACTATAATCTCTTCACATATTTTCTCAGTCCCTTTCCTTTTCTCTTCTTCTCTGGGACCCCAATAATTCAAATGTTGGTGTGTTTAATGTTGTCCCAGAGGTCTCTGAGACTGTCGTCAATTCTTTTAATTCTTTTTTCTTTATTCTGCTCTGTGGTAGTTATTTCCACTGTTTTATCTTCCAGGTCACTTAACTGTTCTTCTGCCTCAGTTATTCTGCTATTGATTCCTTCTAGAGAATTTTTAATTTCATTTATTGTGTTGTTCATCATTGTCTCTTTGCTCTTTAGTTCTTCTATGTCCTTGTTAAACATTTCTTGTATTTTCTCCATTCAGTTTCCAAGATTTTGGATCATCTTTACTATCATTATTCTAAGTTCTTTTTCAGGTTGACTGCCTATTTCCTCTTCATTTGTTTGGTCTGGTGGGTTTTTACCTTGCTCCTTCATCTGCTTCATATTTCTCTGTCTTCTCATTTTATTTAACTTATTGTGTTTGGTGTCTCCTTTTCACAGGCTTCAGGTTTGTAGTTCCCCTTGTTTTTGGTGTCTGCCCCCAGTGAGTAAGGTTGGTTCACTGTGTTGTGTAGGCTTCCTGGTGGAGGGGACTGGTGCCTATTTTCTGGTGGGTGGGGCTGGATCTTTTCTTTCTGGTGGGCAGGGCCACGTCCAGTGGTGTGTTTTGAGCTGTCTGTGAACCTTTTATGATTTTAGGCAGCCCCTCTGCTAATGGGTGGTGTTGTGTTCCTATCTTGCTAGTTGTTTGACATGGGGAGTCCAGCACTGGAGCTTGCTGGCCATTGGGTGGAGCTGGGTCTTAGCGTTGAGTTGGAGATGTCTGGGAGAGGTCTCACAGATTGATATTACCTGGGGCCAGGAGGTCTCTTGTGGTCCACTGTCCTGAACTCATCTCTCCCACCTTGGAGCCTGAGGCATGACACCAGGCCACCTCGCCAAGACCACATGGCACTGTTGACGGTAACCTTGTTCACCAGGCTAAGGCAGTGTTTATCAGGTTTCTCCACTGTACAGTTACTCTTTTCTCCATTCCATATTGTACTCTTTGGAAGGAAGTCCTTTTGTAAATATTTGCATCATATCATAAAACAGCCCATGTAGTTTAGCCCAAATATCCTGTGAAAACATTTTCTTGTAGAGCAGACCTGTACAGTTTGTTTTAAAAGTCATCAACTATTATTTTTATTATATTGATCATTGGTACAATGTTTTCGGTAGGCAGAATAAGACACTTTTGAAAAAAATAATTTATTTTATGTATTTATTTTTGGGTGTGTTGGGTCTTCGTTGCTGCGCACAGGCTTTCTCTAGTTGAGGTGAGCAGGGGCTTCTCTTCATTGCGGTGCATGGGCTTCTCATTGAGGTGGCTTCTCTTTGTTGGAGAGCACGTGCTCTAGGCATGTGGGCCTCAGTAGCTGTGGCACACGGGCTCCGTAGTTGTGACTGACGGGCTCTACAGCACAGGCTCAGTAGCTGTGGCGCCCAGACTTAGTTGCTCCGTGGCATGTGGGATCTTCCCAGACCAGGACTCAAACCTGTGTCCCCTGCATTGGCAGGAGGATTCTTAACCACTGTGCCACCAGGGAAGTCCAGAATAAGACACTCTTGACTGTATATGACAGAAGCCAAACTTGCATGTGGAGATTGCTTTTGCCGGATTGCTTGTGGGTGATGGTCAACCTTATAATTATTTAGTAAATATGGGCCATTTATTTCAAATGATTTATTGGTAGGTTATTTTATCCTCACAGTGAATGATTATCAGTCGTTGTAGAAAGTGTTGTTTACTTTTTGTCTTATAGAGCAAAAAGGCTGAATTCAGGAAGTTTTAATTAGTTGTGCAAAATGATTATTAGTTGTGTACCTGGGCCTAGAATCTAGGTCTTTACTTGCAGTAGAGAATTATGTTTCTTAGAACATGGTACTTCCAGTCATAACTTCAGAGCACTGTGCTTCTAACTGAATACTGCTTGAGATGATTAATTTGTCTAGGAATTGGCGTTCTCACCAAGGGGTGAAAATTACCTTGACACATAGGTTCTTAGACCTTTTAGATGGTACTTAAAATAAAAGCCTGTCTTATTTGTTAGGCTGTAAGACCACTACCATGCCCATTTATGAATTTCACATCTTAGAATTTATTTTGAGTTTATATTGCAAGAGCTTATTTTCAGTAACTGATATTTAAATTTTGAAAATTTGCTGAGCACATCTTTCTCATTCTTTAACTGTTGCTAAACATTAATGTGATACTAGGAACCACATGGTCTGTTGAATTTAGGACTAAGCATAATTATATTCTGCCATTTTTACTTTGGAGCTTGAACTTGTGCTTTCTACTGTTCCATCCTACTTCATGGTTAGGACTGAGCAGGCAAGCTTAAATGAAATGCAGGAAGAAATTACTTAGCTAAGACAAAGGTATTGGTTGTTAAGTAGTATATTCTATCATTTAGGATGCTTTTGGCTATAATTAATTTTCAAAAATCCAACACAAGCAGACTTCAATAGTAGAGAATATTACTGGCTCACATACTTGCAAATTCACAGGGAAGGCAGGTATCAGGAATTGGTAAATAGAGGAGAGTAACAGTATCAGGATCCAGGTTATTTTCCTCTCTCTGTTCTTCCCTCTAAGTGCCTGTTTTGCCCCCAGAAGCAGCTGGAGCTCTGTGCTTTCTCATTTCTGTTATGGAGAAGAGAGAGAATTCTCATTTAAAAAAAAAATAATGAGTGCTTTGTTCTTCTGGAAGTCCTCAGCAATCCTTTGGCCTTAGAGTTGCACGCTCACTGGTGAACAATTATTGACATAGGGATTGGTGTTAACTGTAGGATTAAGAACTTTCCTGGGGCTGAGATGGGCATTAGCTCCCTTGAAGTACATCATCTGTGTGGGAAGGGGTGGAAAAGGGGGCATGTTTAGAGACCTTTTGGGAAGGGAGAAGGTGGAAATGGGTTTTAAGTGGATAACAGTAGTGACCACTACAAGGTCTCTAATTTCAAGCAGCTTATGAAAAAGTCAACTTTCTTCTGTTTACTTTTTTTAATTGACGTATAGTTGATTTACAATGTTGTGTTAATTTCTTCTGTGTGGCAAAGTGATTCAGTTGTACATATATACATTCTTTTTTATATATATTCTTGTCCCTTATGGTTTATCATAGGATACTGAATATAGTTCCCTGTGCTATACAGGAGGACCTTGTTGTTTATCCATTCTATATATAAAAGCTTACATCTGCTAACCCCAACCTCCCACTCCATCCCTTCCCTACCTCGCTCCCCCTTGGCAACCACCAGTCTGTTCTCCATGTCCTTGATTCTGTTTCCGTTTCAGAGACAGGTTTATTTGTGTCATATTTTAGATTCCACATATAAGTAATATCATGTGGTATTTGTCTTTCTCTTTCTGACTTACTTCATTTAGTATGATTGTCTCTAGTTGCTCTTCTAACTGTTTAAATTGGAATCTTTGGCTAGGGGTCACACCCTGGTGAGTTTCACTTTGGTGTCTTTCTCTTTGCTGTAGTGGGTCATAGAGCTGGGAGACCTGGGTGCCATAGGAGTTTCTGTGACTTGTCATAATGTGCATCTGTGAGCTGACAATGTCAGTACTCTCTAACCAGACCACATCCCATTCTGCCAGGAGAGCCACAGCCCAGATAGCATTTGTTTCTTTAGAATCAGCTCTTGGGATCCCTTCCATTCCCAGAACTGGCGTGTACACTAGTCTCTAATCTCACTTACTTTGGTCTACTTTCAGCAAAACGCTAAGAGGTGGCTTCTTAGCCTAGACCTTGTCTCTTCGTCAGCAGTCTTTTTCATGGAGTCTGGACCACATGTTTCTTAGTGCTCAGATCTTTCACTGTAATTGTTCATTCCTTCTTTGCCTCCCAACTCTTTTATTGGTATCATGCAGAGGTTTGGACTATGTCCTTGCCTTTCTCTTCTGCCAGCAGTCTGGCTGCAGTGGAAAGATTCTGTTTCTCTGAATGCTGTTATTGTATAGGCTTGAATATGAGGTTTCTTAAACTGTATATTTACAGTTTGTATAGTTGACCCATTTTTTAAAAATAGGTATTTAGATTTCTGTAACTCCTCAGATTTTTTAAAGCCTTCTTCTGCTTCACCATCTTTTCATAAAAAATTGGGGCCTCATCAAAATTTTGACCTCTGTTCATCAAAAAATACCATTAAAAAATGCAAAGGAAATAGAAACTGAAGAAAATATTTATAACATATATCTTATATATCTGACAAAGGGCTTGTTTATATAAGATATATATATTTTTAAAGGTAAAATGTTTTTAATGTAAAAATTAATTGCAACTTTGCTTGTTATTGCAAAATGTTGGAAATAACCTAAATGCCCATACATAGGAGAGAGGCTAAATCAGCCATGGTGCATCCATGCAATGGAGTACTATACAACTTTATGAAAGATTGAGAAAGATCTCATAATTGAAATGGAGGACATTTTGTTGAGTGGAAAAAAGCAGAGTACAAAAGTGCATCTATGTAACGCTACTGTTCATTTGAGAAAGAACTATGACTGTACAGTGGTAGGTGGGGATTGGCTGGAAGAGGGCACAGGGGAATTTTCTGAGATAATGAAAATATAAGATTTAATATAAATGTATCTGCATATTTGTACTGGAAGGATAAACCAGAAACTAATGAAATTGGTTACAAATATGGAATGAACCCTATACTGATGGATTAGAATAGGAAATAGTACGAACTCATGATTTTTAATCTGCTTACAGATATATGAATATATATGTCTTTTTTTACATACATATATACACTTTCTTGTTCTGTCTCCTGAGAAGGCCCAGAAGCAGTGATACCAGTAGCAATAAGGACACCTAACATCCAGATCTGGATTCTAATAAATACCATTCTCCCACAAAAGGGTCAGAACCTTTGGAGAAATGGTTGAATTTAGGGCTGGGGCCAGAAACGCACAAGATGATCCTGGAACATCTAGCGGCACTAAAAAATAAGGATGTCTTCAAAAAAAACAAATGATGGGAACATGTCAAAAGTACACAAGAGCCAACTTGAAGGAGCTCTCAGTGGCAAATCAGGGACTTGTGCAACAAGATGACTGATAGTAATGGGTTATAACCCGTAGCATAAATAAAATATCCATATTCCATACACAATTGATATATAAATTAGGGGAAATGAATAATTCTTCCATACAGTACAGTTCCATTAATAAATGTAGAAGAAGGAGGGAAATGGGGAACCACCACTTAGCCAACACTGCAGTAATAATTATTGCAAGTAAGGATGATTAATGGATGCTAAATTACTGGGTGAAAGTATAAAAAGCAGGATACAGTTGTCCATCAGCATCTGCAGGGGGTTGGTTCCAGAACCCCCTACAGATACCAAAATCTGTGCATGTTCAAGTCCCTTACGTAAAATGGCTTAGTATTTGCATATACCTGTGTATGTTCTCCCATATGCCTTAAATCATCTCTAGATTACTTAGAATACCCAACACAATATAAAGAGTTGTAAATTCAATGTAAATGCTATGTAAATAGTTACCAACATATAGCAAATACAAGTTTTGCTTTTTTGGAACTTTCTGAAAATTTTTTTCCGCTAATATTTTTGATCGATGGCTGGTTGAATCTGTGGGTATAGAGCCTGTGGGTATGGAGGGCTGACTGTATTTGCCTTGTCTCAAAATACCTCCCCACATAATATTTATTAATAACAAAAGGGAAAAGAATAACACTGCAGTGGAACACAAATGTGTTCCATAAATATTCATAGCATCTTTTATTCATAACATAATAGACTACATATGTTCATATAGTGGAATACTACTCAGCAGTGAAAAAGAATGAACTAGTGATACATACAACAACATGGGTGAATCTTAACATTTTATGCTGAGTAAAGGAAGTCAGACACAAAAGAATACTTACTGTGAAGTTCCATTTGTATGAAGTTCAGAAAAGGCAAAAACCCAACTATGGTGATTGAAATCAGAATAGTGACTGTACAGTGGTAGGTGGGGATTGGCTGGAAGAGGGCACAGGGGAATTTTCTGAGATAATGAAAATATTCTTTGTCTTGATTTGGCGAGTGTATATATTTATCCAAATTTATTGAATTACACAGTAAATTTTATCTCAATTAAACCCAAGGCCCAGAATGGAGCAGAATGCCTGATATTGAATAAGCTCTTAGTGAAATTTGCAAGGAATGATAACTTAAACAAGAATGGCATGTATAAAACTAGAACCTGAAGTTAATATTCATGTATGTAAAGCTTTCAGTAACTATTCTGTGGTAGACACCATAGGAAAGTTAACTATGTATTATTTTTTATTAGACATATCTTAGGAGAAAGCATAAAGACATTTTATCTAAATTTTATTAATCTATTTTACATTATAGATAGCAAACATCTGAAAATATCTACTCTTCAATAAACTTCTTTATAAAGCTAGGACATTTATTAGTAAGTCATAAACATCCTTTTTGAAAGAGGTAAAATGACCCAATGAGTAATAGAGTAGAATGCCAGATGTCTGAGTTCAGCTTAAGTAAGAGTATAAAAATATTAGGTTTATAATCTTCCAGATGACTCTGCTGTTAAATTCTTTGCATTCACTTCATTTCCTCAGGAGGTTGGTTTTTGTTAATAAAAATGTTTTTCATGTTTTTTAAGTGGCATTTTTCTGGAACTGAGTGAATCTATTAGTAGTATAGAAGTGATATTGAAATTTGCTTTTCAAAAGATTATTTCAAAATTAGTCAAGTTTTAATATTCACAAATTATATGTAATTCATTAGGAGCTGATGGGAATGAATATTTTCTAAATGAATATTTGTGTCAGTTTCAGCAGAGAAAAAGATTAAAACTCCTACAGAATTCATAAAATTATTATATATAAACTTTTGAAAACAAAGTTCTGGAGGTGAGGGAATTTGCATTTTTATATCTATCTTTTGAGGCATGATTTGATGTGGTTTCATAATGAATTCGATTTTCAAATATTAACTCATATTTTCAAATATGTAGATGAATAAATTGTTCTAGAAACTCACACAGCATTTTTATATACTGTTGTTTTATTGATCATTCAGCAGAACGTTTCTGTCAGTGGTCAAGCCTCAGTGTGTTTCCTGTTGTCCACCAGAACCCTACAGATTTGGTGACAGGATTTTCTAGAATCTTGTGTCAGCTTGGGTAGGGGGTTAAAATTAGATTCCAGTTAGAAGAGGAGCCCTTCAGGGGAGAGAAAAATAATCGATGTTTTATCAACAATATGCTATATATCATCATAGCTTCTTGTCTTCCCAATGAAGATTTAAGATCCCAGTTTTACACATGACATTCTTACTTAAGTTATAATTCCTTAATATTTAATTCCTAGTAATAGGTTCCTCTTTGTTCATCAGTTTTGCCTTGACTCAGCAGAAAGAGGAAATGCTTGATTAAAATGGATATGATATGCTGGAATCTCCACTGTAGGAGTTTTTTTCTGAAGGTAACTTTCCCAAAATAAGAGGGAAGATAAACAAATTTCCTTGCTTTCGTCAGGCCTTGCCTCTCACATATACTGTCTCTTTAACTCCTCTTAACAATCCTGTTAAATATTGTTATTACCGTTTTTAAATGAGGACATTGAAGTGGTTACTTCCAGAAGCTTCAGGATTTTAAAATAAATGGCAGAGCTGGGAGTCTAACCCATTTTGTTCACCTCCAAAGCCCAAATAGTTTCCCACATGCCACATTATGGCATGAAGTGTAGAATATGTTGAAATCCATAAAATGTGAAAAAGCTTACAATGCTCTCCAGCTATAGAATGTAAATACAGGGCTCACCTTCGAGTTGAGAGAGAGCCTCATTCTCCATGTCTCTGTAATCCACGATGGGATGCTATCTCACTGTTTCTAAGGGGAGAGAAACATTTTACCTGTTTATGTAACCATTTATTTATTCACTGCTTGCTCTGAGCTTTCCTGTGTGTTAGGGCTAAAGGGTGGAAATAGATAAAATCATTATGCCCTGAATGTCGAACCATGAAATAGTATAATACATTCCATTTGGACTAATATAAGCATGTGTGTATATAGATAGTCTCTTACAAAACCTTTAAACTAAAATTCATTGTGTTCCTTCATCATAAAATTCCTGACTGTACAGCTCACTACGTTGATTGCAAAATAACCTGATTCTTCTTGAGAGGGGACGCTCTCAGGTTGTCTGTGTTAGTTTCCTCTTTTTCCTCCACTTTTTTTTTTTTTTTTTTTTTTGGTCCATTCTTTCTGCAATTCATACCCTTCCCACCTAACTTGAGGCTCTGACTCTCTGGTCTTTTCCTTTTTTCACTTAATCCCTTTGGTAAATCCAGTCAGCATATGTTTGTAAACATCTCCCAAACCAACATATTCCTCTCCTCAGCTTCAGTTCCCAGTCATGTTCTTTAAGTTCATCTGCCTGTAGAATCTTCCGATGCCTATATTTTACAGATGCTTAAACATATATATCAGATGAAGTTTTAACTTGTGGGCCTTCCTGCTAACGTGGCAGTTCCTTCCAACTTCCACGTTACTATTAATGATAACGCCATTATTACTTCAGTCTCTAAGGCTTATAACCTTGAAGTCATTTGGATTCATCTCTTGCCTTTGCTCTTTCTGTAAAATCAGGCTCCAAGTCTTCATTACTCTTCCTTCAAAATATCGCTGCTCTCCCTCCTCCATTTATTCAGGTATTTATTCTCCATCACTCGGCAGACCCTGCCCTGTCCCTAAACTAAGCGTACCACTGCTCAGCTGGTATTTCTCCAATGCTGATTCCTTTGTGCCTTCCTTTAATAAGAGCTGATCATAGCTCAGTAACAGTCTGACTTTGCTCCTAAATCAGATTCTACCTTAATCAAATACCAAATACTTATTGAAGGCCTGCCAGGCACTGTGGGGAGTATACAGATTTGTGTAACACACAGCCATGTGCTCAAGCAGTTTTATGGTCTAGTTGGAGAATTAAAACATAAGTGTGAAAACAACACTAACAATACATGGGAGAGTTTAATGAGGACCAGAGGAGGGGGCTTCCTTATGGGGCTTAAGCTGAGTCTTGGAGAATAATACGAGTTATGGAAGCAGGGAAGCCATAGAAGCAGGAAGTGGGGATGCCTTGAGACTCCAGAGAGAGAATGAGTGGGAATTCTACGGGGATGTAAGGACTGTTAGCAGCTGAAGGCACAGCTCTGTAATACTGCCGCAGGGGAGAGTTGGTGTAGGGTGGAGTGGATGGTCAGGTTGGAAAGTGGGGCTGGAACCCGAGTACCTTTGACTTCTCTAGGTATTCGCTTTCCACTCCCTTTTTAATACTCTTTCTAAAGTCTTTCTAAGGAATTCTAGTTCACCTTCTTCGTTCCCTTTGACCCAGATGCCCATATTAATGTACCATACATTTATACCCCGATAGCTTTTTCCTTCCCCTCACACACCTTCTTTTTCTTTCCCTCCCACACGTTTTATGTACAGTCGGCCCATTTTATATGAGACCTGAGCATCTGTGGAGTTTGGTATTTGCAGGGAGCCCTGGAACCAATCCCCTGTGGGTACCGAACGATGACTGTATATAGATCTTGACACATCCAGTATATTCCATGAACTTCAAGGGCATAAAATGCTGTCTGAAACGTCTTTGTATTCCTGTAGCATCTAAGAAGCTGGTAGACACACAGTATGTGATCAGTAAACACTTATTTTATTAAATTTTGGCAAAACAAGTGCCGAAACTTCTACCTTCTCCGCTCCTTTCTAGTGAACATTTCAAATGGCAAGCTATAAAATTATCTGAATTAAATAAGGAATCTCAAACAGAATGTATGACCTGCATTTTAAATTGCGTTGCTTTTATTATGTTTTCTTAATCTCCTAAAGGCTACGATGTGCCATGGAGACGAAGTACACTGAAAATTTTCAGTCATTCAGTGGTTTATAAATCAGTGTCTACACTACTAGGTATATTGCTTCTCTTTCAACTATCATCGTTAAAAACTTTAAGAATTATTGTCCCTTTTAGAGACAGAGAGTAGAGTTGCTATTTAAGGTAATAGGAATTCGTCCAGCTTCATAGTAGCACTGGATAACCAGAGTGAATTTCTTTCAGGCAAACATTGTGGGCTAAAGTGGTCTTTGGGTTCATTGAATAAATCAACAGGCTTTTGTGTACTTAGCACCTGGCACCCTCCTAAGAAATAGGAATCTGTTGGGGAATTTTAATGGTTCGTGCTCTCCTCATTCCTCATAACTGTAAATAATAGAAAATCTGTCACTTTAGATGGTGTTTTGTGGCTCTTCCTAACATATATCCTAATTCCAATGATGTTTCATTTCATTTCAAGACAGTATAATCACAGTGTTGCACAGATTAAACAAATGAAAATCCTATTGGTATCCATTAGTTTTCTTTTCTATCAATAACAACCATAATAATAGCTAACGCTTACTGATTGCCTACTTAATTAGTGACTGAGTAATCAAGTAAGTTTAGTGGTTGCCAGACATGGTTCTAGCTCTTTATATCTTATATTAATTCATTAAATCCACATACATAAACTTCCACATACACACAAATCTATAAGTTACGTTACTATAATTATTTCATATTAGAGTATTAAGATTATAGTACTATTTCTAAACTGGCTTTACAGTGTAATAAAGATATGCTTTACCTTTGATTTAAATCTGTAGTTATTGGAGGTTTTGTTTTGTTCTAGTCTCAATCAGTAGGAACAATGCTTTTTAAAACTTTCATCAATTAGTTTTGAAGAAGCTTATCTAATTTCCTCTTCCAATTTTTATCATCCGTTTTCTTTTTCATTGGTAATACTTCACAACATAAGGTGACCACCAATTAAACAGACAGTCCCCTTCGAACTCCAGGATGCCTGAGAATACAGTACAGTGATTGAGAAAGACTTACTCTATGAGTTGTATGTCTGCATCATATGACTGTATAGTGTTACTACACTGTTTGGAAATTTTGTTTGAGATTTAGCAGATGTATTCCAAAAAAATATGACGGGTAGGTTCACATAACACTAAAGGCTTACAATTTACCTTTCAAACTCCTCAACCACTGTCTTCTGACAGCAGTGTCCCAAGAGGTAGATGGGACCAACATTACATTACCAGGTTTCAACAGTAATCTCATCAGAAATTTGGGCTCACTCCAGATATTCTTTGTATGTATTCTCCTGTTTGCTAGCTTCTTTATTCCTCTCCTCGGCATGTGATGTCAAAGCCCTCAGAGCCTTCAAAAATGTTAGTTGAATCTGATGTAAAGAAGCAGATGTTAAAAACCTGGGATTAACCAGAGTCCACTCCGTGTATTTTTTACATCAACACAATGCTCTCTCCCCACGCCCCTGCCTCACACCCCACCCACCCCAGTCCAAGTGAGGAGCAGAGATCCTTATGACCAGCTCCTGTCCAGGACAGCACTCACCCTTTCCACTTTCTTGTCTGTTGCACCTGCATCTGGATTCCATGAGGAAATTTTCCTTTGATTATAGATTTTGTTTGCTTTACATTGGCATATGAAAATACTTTCTGGTAGCCTCTCGAATCACAAGTCACTCCAGTATTTCCTTAACTTATGGTTTTTCTACCTCAGTGGTTCTCAGGTCTTTTGGGTGCAGGATTCTTAGATACACTTAAAAATGTTGAAGAGCTTTTGTGTCTCTAAGTTACAGCTATCTATAGTTTTCATGTTAGAAATTAAAACAGACATTTTATGAATGAAATAATGCCATTTGCAGCAACATGGAAGGACCTGGAGGTTATCATACTAAGTGAAGTAAGTCAGAGAAAGACAGATATCATATGATATCACTTATATGTGGAATCTAAAACAAATGGTACAAATGAACTTATTTACAAAACAACCAGACTCACACAGACTTAGAAAGCAGACTTACCAAAGGGAAAAGGTGGGGGGGGAAGATGAATTGGAGGTTTGGGATTGATATATACACACTATTTTATTTCAAATAGATAACCAACAAGGACCTATTGTATAGCACAGGGAACTCTGCTCAGTATTCTTTAATAACATAAATGGGAAAAGAATTTGAAAAAGAATAGATACATGTATAACTGAATCACTTTGCTGTACGCCTGAAACTAATACAACATTGTAAATCAGTTCTACTCCAATATAAGATAAAAGTTTAGAAAAAGAAATTAAAACAGACATTTAAAAATATTTATTAATTCCTTCCAGAATAACAGTAAAAACCCATTACATATTAAATTTAATTACATATTTTTATGAAAAATAACTTTTCTGAAAAAAATAGAAGGATAGCATTGATTTATATTTTTGCAAATTTTAATATCTGATTTACTAGAAGACAGTTGGATTTTTGTGTCGTTTTGTTTGCGGTATATGAAGGCACTGTGGCCTCACCCAGATATATAGTTGAAAAAAGGAAGAGAATTTAAGAGCCTTTTCAGATAATTGTAGGTATTTCTTCTAGTCTCTGAAAAACTCAATTGTATACTCATAAAAGAATGAGAATGAAAAGGGCAAATAATGTCCGATTATAATTATGAACCAAATAATAAGATGACAAACAGCTCTTTTAAAAATGAACAAAATTTTTGAATGGGCATACACCGAAGAAGATGCATGGATGGCTAACAGTTCCATGGAGAGATGTTCAATGTCATTAATCATTAAGGAAATGCAAGTTGAAGTCATAGTGAGGTTTCACTTCACACCCGCTGAATGGTTACAACCAAAATACAAAATGAAACAGATGACATTAAGTGTTAGTGAGGACGTGGAAAAACTAGACCTCTCGTACATTGGTAGTGGAAATGTAAAATGGTGGAGCCAGTTTGAAAAGCAGTTTGTCAGTTTCTTAAAAAAAATAAACATAAATTTACCTTAATACCGAGAAATTCTACTCCTAGGTTTCTACCCAAGAAAAATGAAAAATTTATGCCCACACAAAGATTTATATACCAGTGTTAGTTTGAGCATTATTCAATACAGCAACAACATGGAAAGCATCCAGTGTTAATCAGTTGGTGAAGGAACACACAATGTGGTACATCCACATAATGGAATACTGTTTAGCAGCAAAAAGGAATTAACTACTGTTGCATGCTGCACAGATGAACCTCAAAAGCGCTGTGCTAAGTGAAAAACATCAAAAGCAAAGTACACAATCCCGAGTCGGCCACCATCCAAGAGCCGGAAACCTGATTCCTTTCTGACTTGCCCATCCTCCAGCCATGTGGCTGACAGGGTCTTGGGTGCTCCGGCCAGGTGTCAGGCCTGTGCCTCTGAGGTGGGAGAGCTGAGTTCAGGACGTTGGACCACCAGAGACTTCCCAGCCTCACGTAATATCAATTGATTGGCAGGGGCTCTCCCAGAGATCGCTGACTCAACACTAACACCAAGCTTCACTCAAAATGACCAGCAACCTCCGGTGCTGGACACCCCATGCCAAACAACTAGCAAGACAGGAACACAACCCCACCCATTAGCAGAGACGCTGCCTAAAATCATACTATAAGTTCACAGACACCCCAGAACACACCACCGGATGTGGTCCTGCCCACCAGAAAGACAAGATCCAGCCTCATCCACCAGAACACAGGCACCAGTTCCCTCCACCAGGAAGACTACAGAACCCACTGATCCAACCTTACCCACTGGGGGCAGACACCAAAAATAATGGGAACTGCGAACCTGCAGCCTGGACGGCTACATGTAAAAGAATGAAATTAGAACACTCCCTAACACCATACACAAAAATAAACTCAAAATGAATTAAAGACCTAAATGTAAGGCCAGACACTATAAAACTCTTAGAGGAAAACATAGGCAGAACACTTTATGACATACATCACAGCAAGATCCCTTTTGACCCACCTCCTAGAAAAATGGAAATAAATACAAAAATAAACAAATTGGACCTAATGAAACTTAAAACTTTTGCATAGCAAAGGAAACCTTAAGATGAAAAGACAACCCTCAGAATGGGAGAAAATATTTGCTAATGAAGCAACAGACAAGGGATTCTTCACCAAAATATACAAGCAGCTTTTGCAGCTCAGTATCAAAAAAACAACCCAATCCAAAAATGCACAGAAGACCTAAATAGACATTTCTCCAAAGAAGATATACAGATTGCCAACAAACACAGGAAAGGATGCTCAACATCACTAATCATTAGAGAAATGCAAATCAAAACTACAATGCGGAATTACATCACACTGGTCAGAATGGCCATCATCAAAAAATCTACAAAGAATAAATGCTGGAGAGGGTGTGGAGAAAAGGGAACCCTCTTGCACTGTTGGTGGGAATGTAAATTGATATAGCCACTATGGAGAACAGTACGGAGGTTCCTTAAAAATCTAAAAATAGAACTACCGTATGACCCAGCAATCCCACTACTGGGCATATACCCTGAGAAAACCATAATTCAAACAGAGTCATGTACCACAATGTTCATTGCAACACTATTTACAGTAGCCAGGACATGGAAGCAACCTAAGTGTCCACGGACAGATGAATGGGTAAAGAAGATGTGGCACATATATACATTGGAATATTACTCAGCCATAAAAGAAACAAAATTGAGTTATTTGTAGTGAGGTGGATGGACCTAGAGTCTGTCATACAGAGTGAAGTAAGTCAGAAAGAGAAAAACAAATACCATATGATAACACATATCTATGGAATCTAAAAAAAAAAGGGGGGGGTTCTGAAGAACCTAGGGGCAGGACAGGAATAAAGATGCAGACGTAGAGAATGGACTTGAGGACACAGGGAGGGGGAAGTGTAATCTGGAACAAAGTGAGAGAGTGGCATGGACACATATACACTACCAAATGTAAGATAGATAGCTTGTAGGAAGCAGCCGCATAGCACAGGGAGATCAGCTCGGTGCTTTGTGACTACCTAGAGGGGTGGGATAGGGAGGGTGGGAGAGAAACGCAAGAGGGAGAGGATATGGGGATATGTGTATACGTATAGCTGATTCACTTTGTTATACAGCAGAAACTAACACAACATTGTAAAGCAATTATACTCCAATAAAGATGTTAAGGAAAAGAAAGCAAAGTACCATCTACTATATGATTCCATTATACTGCCTTAGAAAGACAGTTCTAAAGAGAGAGGAAACGTTAGTGATTGATTTGGGTAGAAGAGATGAGAATTGACTGCAAATAAGCATAAGGCACCTTTTTGAGGTGATGGGAATGTTTTAAATCTAGAATGTGGTTGCTCAAGTCTATAAATTAACAAATAAGCATTGAGTAGTACACTTAAAATAGGTGAGAGAAAAACTATTTATATTTTTTAAAATGTGTTCTTGAAAAATAAGGGAAGAGAAATACACCAGCATTTTAACCAAAATAGAGCAATAAAACCACTATAGACTGACATGAACTCTTGTTACCTATGAGAGAATATGTGATCATATCCTATAGCCTTTTGAATCCCTTTGAACAGATTGGGATTGACATATATACACTAATATGTATAAAATAGATAACTAATAAGAACCTGCTGTATAAAAAATAAATAAAATTCAAAAATTAAGGGAAAAAAAGCATTTCCTATGATTCTGCAGAATCCTGCTTTTGTATAATGGACTGTTCAACTCTAATGTGTTTTTTGCCTGAAGAGGCTCTTTGAACCACACTCTCAAGGTATTATTTTGTTTTTGCCATTATATATATATATATATATATATATATATATATATATGCATGTATGCATAATTTCCAATGGTTCCCATGCATTCTTATCATTAACATCTCTTATTTCCATTTTTTCTCATTATTGTAGCACTTATTAATTGTAACTGTGATATTTACTTTGTTTTTGTACTTAAGCTTATAGCAGATTCACAGCCTTAACTCCAGACATTGGGCTTCTAGTGTCTTAAGAAGTTAAGATCAAATATTGGTAACTTTTTCTTTTGTACCATTCTTCTGAAGTTACAAGGTACCCCTTAGAAAATTAAAACAAGACAATAAGACTATTTATCTGAATGACTAAACCTCCCAGCAAGTAAAGACATGTAGCTGCAGTAGATTTGCCTTGGTTTTAAGAGGTTTACCTTGTCCTTTATTTTCAGAGGTGCCATTGTTGAAGTTTCTTGCTGGTGGCAACAGATGTTCATTACAAGGGCTATACTATAGTTCATTACATGGGGGTTCTGTCTGCCCCTTTAGGTATATAGTTCTTCTCCATGTCTGTTTATAGCTCTTAGCTTCTTGAGCACTTGATAAGCAGCAAGCACTCAGTTCCACTGAGAAAGTGAAGAAGTTTAGACTCCTCTCAGTCCCAGAACCCTGAGTCCACATTTGGTATCAGAGACTTATAAGTAGACAGACAGAAGGAACAACTGGCTAATGTCAGCAGAGACAGTGGCAAGCGTATCAGCACAGGTCATCAAAAAGAAAAGATGGAAGGAGGCAGAAAGTCCACTGGAAGTGTAAAATCACAGTAGGAGAGTGGATCTACCCCAGGAAGGCTTCAGTAGAGACAGTCACATCATTCACATGTGTTGCAAAGAATTCATTGCATGAATGGCCTCTGACAAGGGCTAGTTCAGGAAGCCATGGCTGGCCCTGACCCCAGGATGAAAATCTCTGAGGTGTACAGTACCAGGTTGGACTCTGTGGGCCATGAGTGATTTTTCCTGTGCATGTCCTAGGAGCTATCTGTATTTTTCTTCTGAGGTAGAAGCATATTCCCTGGGCAGACTGCTTTTTCTGTGTGGTTTCCATTGGGTTAAATCTAGCAAGGGAGATCCTAAGAACTTCATATGGTGAGTTTTTTTCTGAGCCAGAGACTTAAATTCTTTCCAGAGCCCAAAGAGGGAATTCTGACCACTGGGAACCCTTGGCAGTCATGCAGATAAATGCTTTGACCCCAATCAGGCCTGTTTATCTATGATTATTCTGTTTAAATGTATTATTTAACATTCTAACATGATTTGTATTGCCTTTTCTAGCCATCTTGCTACTTTTTGCCCTTCATATGGCTTAAGAATCCAGTTTTAGTTCAACTTTGGCTCATCCCCAGCTCCATGGCTGTAGTTTTCAGCAATATGGCTTTGGTAATAAGACTTCAGCCACCATCTGGGACTTAGCATGTTATGAGCCTGATCTGTGATTGGATGTCTTTAAAGAACTTGTCTGTGATTATGAACATGAACTAAGTAACAGGTCCAAATAGCAGGGTGATGTACGTTCAAGATATATAAGCTCTTTATCAGTAGTACCATGTCTAATAATACTTGGTCTCACAAAGCAAGGGTCTAGGCATATAGTAGTCCTCTTTGTACTCCAGAAACACTACGGGAAAACTTTTTTTTTTAAACATCGATATGTCTGGGTCCCCTGTCCAGTGATTCTGATTTAGTAAATTGGGGGAATCCAGGTATCTTTTTTTTTTTTTTTTTTGCGGTAGGTACGCGGGCCTCTCACTGTTGTGGCCTCTCCCATTGCGGAGCACAGGCTCCGGACGCGCAGGCTCAGCGGCCATGCTCACGGGCCCAGCTGCTTGGCGGCATGTGGGATCTTCCTGGACCGGGGCACAAACCCGTGTCCCCTGCATCGGCAGGCAGACTCTCAACCACTGTGCCACCAGGGAAGCCCAGGTATCTATATTTTGGAAAATTCTCCAGTAAGGTTGCCCAACCAGGGTTGAGAACCACTGTGTGCATATGTGGCCCTCAGCATGTAGCATGGACCCCACAGCCAGTGTGTTTGGGTTCAAATCCTGTCTGCATACATTTAAGCAAGTTACTTGACTGCTCCAAGCTTCCCTGGTGGTGCAGTGGTTAAGATTCTGCCTGCCAGTGCAAGGGACACGGGCTTGAGCCCTGGTCTGGGAAGATCCCACATGCCATGGAGCAGCTAAGCCTGTGCACCACAACTACTGAGTCTGCACTCTGGAGCCCTTGAGTCACAACTACGGAGCCTGTGCACCACAACCACTGAAGCCCATGCGCCTATAGCCTGTGCTCTGCAACAAGAGAAGCCACCGCAGTGAGAAGCCCATGCTCCGCAATGAAGAGCAGCCACCGCTCACTGCAACTAGAGAAAGCCTGCGCGCAGCAACAAAGACCCAATGCAGCCAAAGATAAATAAATTAAATAAATAAAAAATTCTATAAAAAAGAATATTTCATAGGGTTGTCATCATAGTTAAATGGTTTATGGTAATTGACCTGGAAATGCTGTTTCCTCTTGTTTGATTATTTCTCTAGATCAGAGGAAGATCCGGCTCGCTGATGGGTTTTGTATGCTCTTTGGGCTAAGAATGGATTGGGGTGGGGGGTAATCGAAAGAAAAATCATATTTTGTGATACATAAAAAATACATGAAATTCACATTTTGATGTCCATAAATAAAGTTTGATGGGAACCACAGTCATGTTCCTTCCTTTACATATCTTCTGTGGTTGCTTTCACACTACAGTGGCATAGTAGAGCAGTTGTCACAGAAACTGTATGTCCCACAAAGCCTGAAATATTTACAATTTGCCCTGTCGCAGAAAACCTGTCTACCCCCGCTCTAGATCTTTGCAGTGCCCAGAGCCCAGTTGGGTTAATCATACCCCTTCTCGAACAGGACAGAGAACGAGGAAGCCTTTTTGCCTTGATGTTCTGGTGTTTTTGATGCCCTGTGTTACTTACCAGGGTGGATTGAAGGAAGCACAAATTCAATAGCTATACTGAGCCTGAGGTTACAAATGCATATCTTGGGTCCTGTGTGGCATTGCTGGGATTGGAGTTAATAAATTACCCCCACCTTCTCCGTATTGTTTATCCACACCATTTGCTTCCTAACAAGGAAGGCCCAGCCCAGCTTCCTGAAGCTTGCCAAGCACAGTCACCACCAGCACACAGCAGTTCAGGGAGAAACGCCTCAAGGGCATTTAATAACATTTGCAGCTTAGTGAACTGGAATGGTTTTCCAGAGAACTGAGAGTCGATTTGAATGCTTTTCCCAGTACTCTAATTTGAATGCTTTTCCCAGTACTCAATGAAACGCCAGAGTCATATAGCCGAGAATCCCAAGGACATAAGGGTAACGAAATTCAGGGACGTGCCTATGTTCTAGATGCCCTGTTTTCCCTTATCATACCCCGAACAGGGTTTATATTATCTACCCTAATACCAGTTTCCGGGGTTTACTGTGAATTCTCAGGCATAACAATGTAAAAATCCAAATACAGAAGGCCAGGTTCCTGCCCAGTAATGCTTCAGTGGAGAATTTGCTCCCAGCTCTGAGCTCCCATCCGGGGACAGGTAACCCCAGCCTTCACCCCTGGTGCACCTGTCCTTTCAAGGGTTGCCTAGAATCCGGTTGAAATCCAGCCTGCTGAGGTGTTTTGTTTGGCCTATACGATTTTGTTGTTTGAATTTTTGAATGAGTTGCCAGCATTTAAAAATCAGGAGATTTCATATAAAATCTGGACACCCAGCCTCTCTCGAAGCAGTGGGCGGTTTGGCATCGCCGCCCCTGCGTTCCCACATGACAGCAGTTAGCGCTCCTTGAGTAGCAGCTGTGGCAGCTGCTGTCTCCGTGGGCCGGGGCCTGCAGTCCACTGCCGCCTTGCTCAAGTCATCTTCTGGCCGCAGCCTCATGGCAACTTGCTGGGCCGCACCTTTCCTAGGTGCTGTTCAGGTAGCTCTTTGTAGAGTCTTTGATTCCTTAGTTGTAGGTAATTTTCACTTGTCACCTGACATGCTAAAGAGTCATAAAGCCAAATGCATCATTTTGACCTAAACTGTCATCTGGGACACTTTCTTGTTTTATTTCGTTTCTGGGGTTGAAAAAACAACTCACCATGTAGGAAGTGGGTACAAGATTATATTACCTTGTTATTTTTGGTTTTTTGGGGTTTTTTTGTTTTAACTTCTCAAAAGGAGAGAAGAATAAAAACAGCCCAGACAGTATGGTGGACTGAAGCTAGGAGATCTTGGTGGGTTCCAGCCTCGACTTTATGATCCATATTAATAGCTGCACTGTTTGCAAACCTATTCTGCTTAGCACTAGACTTGACACCTTAAATATGCTTTTTTTCTGTCCTTTACAATTGCAAGGTAGATTATATATTTACAGTTGTACAGATGAAGTAACTGACCCATAACAAATAAAGTAACGTGTTTTAAGTCAAATAGCTAGTAACTAATTGAATTTGATTTCAAACCCAGGTCTCTTGATTTAAAGTCTAGCATGTCAGGCATATACATGCATTATATCATAGCAACCCTTTGAAATTAGCATTGTTATCTTTATTTTACTGGTGAGGAAATTGAGACTCAATGCAGTTAAATAAATGGAGGAACTGAGTTAACAAAAAAAAAAGATAAAGTCCAGCATCTCTCTGTTATCTCTGTGACCTTGGATAAGCCATAGGTTGGAGTGAACTGTTCCCCTCCAGCTGTAAAATGATATAATTTTCTAAAATAAACAGACCAAAAAACCTCTACTTTCTTCTATAAGAAACAAAACTTTCAATTCAACAATTGAAGGTAGTACCTACTATTCATGCTTCAAGGAGAACCATTTGTACCATTTCCCCCTGCCTTCTTAGAGTTCAAGAGCAAGAGGGCTATGTGAGTTGAAAAATATTCCACAGTCACGATGACTGTAGCTTCATAACATATTCATTCTACGGTCTTACTGGGTGAAACAGAGTCAGATTACAAGGATCTCATTTGCAAAAGTTCTGAGACCCTTTCATGCCCTATTCAAGAAGATTTTATTTTAACTTTAATCAAATTCAATTTAAATGATTTAGAGTGTTTTTAGGCAGAATGGCTGTCTGAAGTGTAATGTCTTCTTAAACTATTAGGTTGTGTTGACTTAAAGGTTGAGTACGTGTGAAAGACCATATCCTTCGGAACTGCGGCATAATAACACTCAACTTTAATTTCATATGAGAGAAACATATTCAGTTCAGAGTACTATAAATATTAAAGTGGAAAACTGATTCTTTAGTCAATTATCATGTAACTGAAAACCTACACAGGAATGCCATCAGTTTAGGGGTTCAGTTTCTTACCTTTTGTTTGACATTCCTTGGACTTGAGAAGCGTGTCAATGATGATTTCTGTTTTCCTTTGGGTTCGGCAATATGATTGTCTTCATATACTAATATTTTTTGGTATCTTTATTATACTGATTTTAAAGTTAATTCCATGACGTCATTGAATTTCACCATTCAGTTATTTTACTAATTTGTTCCGAGTCCTGTGTAGAGGGCGCTATGTGTGCTGTGGGACTGTGTTGAGGCACCTGTGACCCTATCTAGGGAGGTATGATCTTTGTCTGAAAGAAAGCATCATCCTCTCCCTTCCCAGCCTGGAGAAACTGCATTTCTCCTTTAAGGTCCAGGTAAAAGATCACCTCTTCATCAAGGCTCCCTGATCCCCACTTGCTGTCTCTCCCCTCCTTCTCTCATTAAGCTCTTCCTCCTCTAAGACCCTTTAACACTTTTTTTTCAGCTTCACTGAGGTATAGCTGACAAATGAATTTGTAATATATTTAAAGAATTTGAAAAAGAATAGACACATGTATATGTGTAATTGAATCCCTTTGTTGTACACTTGAAACTAACACATTGTTTATCAACTGTACTCCAATCTATAATGAAAAGTTAAAAAAATAAAATGTACAACATGATGATTTGACAGACATATACATGATGAAAGGATTCCCACCATTGAGTTAATCGACACCTGTATCACCTCGCATACTAACCCTTTTAAGAATTATTTTCTTTTTGATGAGAACACTTAGGTTCTACTCTCAGCAAATTTCATTTATATAATACAGTATTATCAGCTATAATCATATTATATATTATATATATATATTAGATTAGATCCTCAGACGTTATTCATTTTATAACTGAAACTTTGTACTCTTTTACCAGCCCCTCGTTATTTCTCCCACCTCCTAGCCCCTGGCAACTATCATTCTACTCTCTGTTTCTATGAGTTTGACTTTTTTTTTTTTTAATTCCACGTGTAAGTGATAAGATGCAGTATTTGTCTTTCTCTAATTTACTTCACTTCGAATGATGCAAAGCATGCTAGGTTCATCTATGTTGTTGAAAATGGCGGGATTTCCTTCTTTTTTAAAAAATTTAGTTTTGGCTGCGTTGGGCCTTCATTGCAGTGTGTGTGCTTCTCACTGCAGTGGCTTCTCTTGTTGAGGAGCACGGGCTTTAGGCACATGGGCTTCAGTAGTTGTGGCACACGGGCTTAGTTGCTCTGCGGCATGTGGGATCTTCCAGGACCAGGGCTCGAACCTGTGTCCCCTGCATTGGCAGCCGGATTCTTCACCACTGCGCCACCAGGGAAGCCCTCCTGTTTTTAAGGCTGAGTAATATTCCTGTGTGCGTGCGTCTCACATTTTCATTCATCAGTCAACACTTAGGTTGTTTCCATATCTCGGCTTGTGAATAATGCTGCAATGAACGTAGGAGTACAGATATTTCTTCAAGATCATGATTTCATTTCCTTTGGATAAATACCTGAGAGTGGAATTGCTAATCGTATGGTACTTCTATTTTAATTTCTTGAGGAACCTCCACACTGTTTTCCATAGGGCCTGCACTAATTTACAATCCCACCAACAGAGCACAGGGGTCCCCTTTTCTCTACATCCTCACCAACACTGGTTATCTCTTGTCTTTTTGATGATAGCCATTCTAACAGGTGTGAGGTTCATAGCACTTTTTATACATTAATCATCATTGTATGTAGTTCCGTGAACTCCTTGTGAGTAGATATTTTTTCTTACAACCATTGTGTGCTCAATACATGTGGTGCCGGTCACACAGTAGGTGCTTATAAAGGGACAGAGGCTGAAACCAAGCAATTAGAAAATACTTTTATTTTATCACAAATCATTTTGTATCATAGGATTAAACTTTAGTTAAATGAGAATCTTATTTTTTTCATTTTGTTGCAGACCACCAAAAATAGTAGAAATGTACTTAACAATTTATTTTTATTTCATTCAGATGAACTTCTTATTTACTTCCAGGTATTTTCTTGGCCCCCTGAGTGTATTTGCCTTGGTGATACAATAACTAACGACTCCTCTGGGGCAGGGTTTTAAACATTAACTCCTACTACTCTGCCAGTCTGGGCATTGCAAGGTTTAGGAGGAAATGGTAGTTCACAGCATGGCGTTGGTGCATCAGCTGAGAGGACAGGGCATTCCTGCCCCAGGTATTAGCCTCTTGCTAAACAAGAGGATAGCACGTGACTTCTGAGAGTAAGGGTGTAACCGCCCAAGCCATGTATATTTAATACCTACCATGTACAAGGCACCATGGGGCTCTATTGACACATAAGACATGCTCCCTCCTTGAAGGCGTTCTGTTACAGATGTGAAGAAGTGATGCACAAACAGCCAACCTTCATGTAGGGAAGAAAGTGATAATTACCAATAAGGACAATAAGAACAGCATGAAGTGGAAGTAAGTTTAATAGTGTTTCGTATTCTTGCAAATCTTAGTTAAGATAATGCGGTGCTATGGGGCCTGACTCATAATAATTCTCAGCCAATGTCAGCTGGATCCTTGATGTTGAAATTAAGTGCGAGGGTGTTTCAGGAAGAGGAGGTATATCTGTCCAAGGTCATTGAAGCTTTTGGGCAAAGTGGAGGGTTAGTCGGGCATGTATAGAGAGCACGTGAAAGTGTTCTGACCTTAGTCTCTAGAAAAGGAAGAATGGGCTGATGGTAATGACCAAAGCCTCCTTTGCATAAACATTTATACAAATTCCATGTTTTTATAATGGTTGATTCTTATTATGGATAATAAAACCAATTCCCCAGAAGATTGAATCAGTCCAGCTACATTTGCATTGCTGGTATCTGGTGAATGCTATCCACCTTTTTTTTTTTTTTTTTTTTTTGCAGTACGCCCAGGCCTCTCAGTGTTGTGGCCTCTCCCGTTGCGGAGCACAGGCTCCGGACGCGCAGGCTCAGTGGCCATGGCTCACGGGCCCAGCCGCTCCGCGGCATGTGGGATCTTCCCGGACCGGGGCACGAACCCGCGTCCCCTGCATCGGCAGACGGACTCTCAACCACTGCGCCACCAGGGAAGCCCCCACCTTATTTTGATAGGTGGAATTCAGAACTGGGAAAAACTAGGCTATTTTTGGCCTACAAGCTGTATTTTGTTTATCGCCCATCCTGCTTCATAGAGGCACATTATCTCACAGAACTTGATCTAAGGTGTTAACCACAGTACCTCTTCCTTTAATATTCTTCCAGCGAAGCCACAGCTTATCAAGTATAATAATCTCTCATTTTTTCTTTGACTTAAAATATTACTTCTAGACTTTTCCCCAACACTTCTTATCAATTTTGTAATTGCAACGTAAGATAAACACACTAAAACACATCTATGTGTATATAAATACATAAATAAATAGCCTCCTTAAAAACTTCTAGGACTGCAGTGAGCAGGGAAGAAAAGGGGAGTGAAGCTTCCATTTCTGCAATTTTCTTTTAATCATGGAATACCTAATACAATTTTAGATATTTTTTTTAGAACAGAGCCTCAAGATTGTAGTGTGATCCCTTTTTAACTTTCAACCCTGTTACAGTTACCTAAAATATATGTCTGAATACATATCTATACATGTATATCCACAATCTTGTTTTTCTTTGTTTTTTATCTCCTGGAGTACTTTCCTTAGACGTTATTTTCAAAAAAAAGTAATTTCCCTTATCATTGACTGCCTTTTTCATCAAAGGCCATAGTGACTGCTTTTGAATTCTTTTAACTCATTTGCAATTCTAAGACTCTTATGTGGGATAAGGACACTGATTATAGCTCCCTGTCCTGCCTTTAGCACTTTGCTCTTAATCAGCTTTGCCAGCTACACTGTGTATTTACACAGGCCACAGGGTAAAACTCCATTGCCCTATTTACTGCCTATTCATTCTAATGCTGACTTTATATGTTTCCCTCAACAGTTCTTCCTTTCAGGACCCTAGAGGCAAAGAGATAGAGGGACAGAGACAATGGAGATCATCTAATCCCATCTCCACCTTTTACAGCTAAGAGAAGGGATTTAGAAAGGCTATAACTGGATCAGGATGACCAGCATGGTAGTGATTTACAAACATTGCACAGGAACTTATATATGAAAAGGCTGAACATATTAAAGTAATAATTGGTTGGTACTTGTGATAGAAAAGGCTTACAAACCACATCATGATTGCTTTGTCCTTGCTATAGATCAGGGTTTCTTCATCCTCACGGCATGGTTGGTGCTGTGCTTATAACACATCTTAGGACAGATAGGAGTAAGGTCGAAAGTCAAGGGGATGTGGCAGTACCCAGGCTCAGTCCAGGCGAATGGCTGGCATGACGCCTCAGAGATTGTGAGCAGATGGGCAGGGCTTAAGAAGAAGAATCCATGTAGACAGTCGGCATGTTGGAGTTTTACCCATGGTTTGTAGAGCTTAAACCGCATTATGGGATACAGGGGTAAATGATGGGGACCAGTAAGGGTGCAGCAGCCATGGCAGACAGGTGACGGGGAAAGCAGCTCGGATGGGGGGCCACAGCCAAGGCCCAACCTTGCCTCAAACCCCAGTTCTTCTTCTCCCGTTGGGACTATGCAGAGGGCACTGACCAGTGGGGAGGCAAATTACCTTGTTGTAATGCACTAGGTTTAGGTCCAGACCCTGCTGCGGAGGATCTTAGAAAGTCAGAGTTAGTCAGGCGTCCCACCAAAGCAGGTCTCTGTGTGCCCACCTTCATTCTCTGCTAGCAAAAAGAGACTGTCCTCTAGAAGCTGACTGCCAGACCCTCCAAGCAGAAGAGGATGTGGAACAGAGAGGCCTTGCTGTCTTAGGACCTGAGGCCCAGTAGGGAAACTTAGGCCTGGGAAACTCTTGTCCAGAGAGAGAACATGATGTGGCAGTGCAGCTTGGAGCAAACTCAGGAGGCCAGCATCGTGGATTGGGAAGTAAGAGTAGGGAAGGGCTGGAATGTTTCAGGAACTTCTGGTTTTAAGCAGGATCAACCCAGGCCTAAGGCTTGAGGAAACCTAGAGATAGGAGTCCTGGACGAGCAGGGGAAGGCCCAGACAGATGAGGGCTGGAACAACCATCCCAGGCCTATTTAGAGTCTCTGAGCTAAAAGTCAGCTGGTGGTTTCCAGTGACATAGGCCACTAAAATGAATGCATCTGTCTCATTTACAAGTGACGGCAGCGATAGGCCATCAGCTTGTAAATCTATACTTTTTTAATGACTGAGTCAAGCCATTTCGGTATGTTCCTCATGACAAGCCCTTGTTTTCTGAGAGACAAAAAGCGATACAGTACAGTTGCAGTTGAACTAAATATTATTATGTATTTCAGTATGTGTCTTATCTCTTCTGTGTAAGAGAAATGGTGACAGGAATTAGAGAAAGTACGTATGTCTTCGGAAATTAACTGAGGTAATAATGGGGCAGACTGGAATGTCCTGGGCTATGAAACCAGGCCTGCTCACCAATGTGGGACGGTGATGGAGCATGGACACAGGTGTCATGAGAAAAGAGTCCAGAAGGCAGAGTGCAGAAGCCCCTGTGGTCTGGGCAGGACATCCGTTTGGGTGAAAACAGAGACAGGTAGACTGTCGAGAAAGGCAAGTGTCAGAGCCCCAGTCTTGGGCTGGACTTCAGAGGGAGCCAACGTTGTAAGAATGTGGGGTGTAAGAATTGGGGGTACCATGCAGGCAGTGGGACACAGGGGAACGAAGCACAAGCCAAGGTAACAAAGCGAATACGAAATACAAGCATAATTAGTAGAAAAGTGGCTTAACTCAGAGATCCCAATTTAGAGTAGAGGGACGGGATCCTTCCTGCTCAAAGTCAAGGTTGTCCTGGACAGAGCTAAATACAGCCCTAGGGGAGAGGCACCATTACTGCCCCATTTTACAGATGGGGAGAGTAAAGCTTCAGGAGGCTGGCTAACCCGGCTCTCACAGTCAGGGTGTGGGGAACCAGCTGAGACCCAGCAGTTGTGCTCCAGGAGCAGCACTGTACTTCCCAATCTCCATCACTAAGGGAATGACCTTGAGGAAGACCGGAAGGTTTGTTCACTCACGGGGGCTAGGCTTTTAAAATATGCTACCACATTTCTTCTTGATAATCCCCTGGGAGATAAGTTTTGTTACTCTCACTTTATGGATGAGAAAATACAAGCCTGAATGGCTTGCTCAGGGTTACACAGCTGATTAGTGACAGAGTCTGGATGTAACCCCACATGTGTCTGAATGCCAAACCCCATTACTACATTAGGAACTACATTAGAACTTTTCTTGTCCTGAATTTTGGCTGCGATTAAGGATAAGCTGTTCTCTAAATGGGAAATTCTTTCATTTTAAGCAATTTATTCCAATGAGGAAATGTTCAAAGTTAAAACATGTAAGTACAAAGCTTTCTCAGAAAGCAAAATGAGATATTTTTGCGCGTGTTGAGATTTCAGGATTGCTCTGCGTGACTTGCCAGGTGAGTCAAATCCTGGTATCACCACTGGCCACATGAAGCACCATAGACAGCTGCTTAACTTATTTTCTTGTCCAGGACAGGAGGATAATAGTATCTATTTAAAAGGTTATTGTAAACATTAAGTATGAGAAGAGTATAACTTTCCCAGCCTAGTAGCTTAGGCCATAATAGATTCTCAACAAACGTTGGTCCTTTTCAATTCTATCTCATGCTGTCTGTCATATTTTCATGGTTGCTCCCCACACTTACGACCTGGTCTGTCATCCAGCCCTGCCTTTCTTATTTCTCGGCCAACAGCTTGTCTTATTTCACAGAACAATTTCCCACAGTTTCTCTACCCTCTCTCATCTGATTCTAATCTTTACCTCCAAGTGGTAAACTTAGACAAAGTTCTAGTGTATGCAGATTTATGTCTTGCACCACTTTTTCCTCATAAGCACAAGAATTTTGGTTCACATATAGTAAAGTTGTAAGTTATTTCTACTAGGAATAATTGGATAAAAGGGGACTGGCCAATTTAGAATATTAAAAAAGAAAATATCTATTCTGCTTTGGTAAGCTAAGTAGTAACTCCAAGGCTGCCATTTTTATCTCAAGCATACATATTATCTGTTTCTTTGAGACAATGACAGGATGCAGGAGGCAGAAGTCAATAACTTTGAGTTAGAAAATCAGAAAGGTGTGGAATATTTGCCTGAAGGTCCGGAAAGAAATCATTTAAGATGGCTTCAGTTGTTCTCTCTTGGCTAATGAGTAGATGTTGAAGCACTTGAGATGTGGAAAAAACACATTTGGGGCTAGGGAACAACAGAGATGAGGATGGTAATTGAAAATTGTATCTCCTAACCACCATCTTCTGAAAGAGTCGTCGGAAACCTGGGCTTAACCAGTCTCTTTGCCCTTTCTTCAGGATATTTTCCACTGAGCCATCAGTGTGAGCTTCCTCAAACACAAACTAGACCTGGACAGGCTTCCCCATCACCTAAAGATTCAAGTCCAGGCTATGCAGCATGGTATAGCAAAGATCATCACTTCCTCTTCTGTGTGCCTGTAGACCTCTGTCCATGTGCTGTTCTGGCCTCAGGGTTTGATGTGCTTAGGACCCCTCTCCCGCATTGGACCATGTATGAGTCCCCTGTGGACAGAGATCTCATTGCTCTCTCCACCCCTGTGCTGATGACAATGACAGGCATGTAATAGCCACCCAATAATTATTTATTGAATTAATTAATAAAAGAGCAAGCAGACATTGAATTAATAATGCCTAACTTAACAAACAGAACAGATTTACTGTGGTTAAAAAAACATGTGTCCTAGAAAACCTCTGGAAGGATACAGAGTCATTGATAACAGTGATAGCCTCTGGGGAAGGGAACGGGGGCCTAGAGGACAGGGGAGGGACGGAGGACCTTTTCACCATATGACCCCTAGCGCTTCTTGAATTCTGTACCATGTGCATGCACTATATCGTTATATACCCAAACCTACTCTAATTTGATGTGTGTGTATGTGCGTATGAGCAAAACAAACTGATATCAAATGATGTCATAATTTCTTTTCTTGCAAAAATTTAGATTGCTGATAGAAGTTTATGATACAGTTGTGCTCTATCACCAGTACGGTGCTCACCTGGGTTTCATTTGGGTTTCGAGCTCTAAGGGTGTTTAGAAACCGGGCTATCCCTGAGATGGCACCTAATGACCCACTGAGCTGTGTTGAGACCTTCAAATCTTAACATATAGTTTGAGGCCAGAGTGGCTAAACCAGAGTCCCTTCTGTCTGCCCAGGTCTCATTTCTACTTTTGAGATCTTGGGAGATTCACCGGTTGGGCAAGAATGAATGAAGTCTGATCATGAAGAACCCAGCACACAGGAGTTTTCCATTCTGCAGGCCTGTGCACATGTCTGCTTCGAGGTCTGGGCTTTAGAGGTACCTTTGGATCAGGCAGAAAGAGGTGGATTAGTTAGTATGTAAGTTTGTCATCCTATGCATATTTCAGTTGAGGCTTGGATTTCTGGGTACACCTATATTCATGCAGTTTCCTCTTCCACCTGCCACAGTGGTTAGTGATGTTTCCATGTGAGACTTTTATCCATTATATGGCAGCCTAAATATTTTTCACTGCAAAGATTCTGTTTCTGTTCCGTATTACCCTCTAGGTAGAACTATCTTAAGGATACTTCTAATATGTATGAAGCCATAGAAAGAGCAAATGCTGTAATAAAAGAGTTCCAAGTACAAATCCCAGCTAAGCTAGGCACATGATTTAACCTCTCTGTGTCTTTATTGACAAAATGGGGATAATATGACCAATCTCACAGCCCCACACCCCCAGATAGGATTTTAAATTAAGGATTAAATTATATGATTGGGAAAGCACCTGTCACATAATAGGAATTCAACAAATGTTTGTTAGTTCCTTGCCCATTACCCTGAATAACTTATTAGTTTATCTAGATAACAGATGTTTTTGCATAGTCAAGTACAAGTAGGTTAAATTCTTACTGTTGAATGTGTAGGATGTAAGTCATGCCTCCTGAAGAAATGTTCCTTGTTCCATGGCGATAACTTGTCTTTTCTTATTACACATCATAATACATGTTTCTCCAGGTTAAAAGCTTATAGCACTTGGCTTTTGCCGTATAGTATTTTCTTTGATTATCTTTCACTAAAATAATGCAGCAGGCCTAGAATTTAACTCATGATAATTAGAAGTTATATATATTTTTAAAAACTAACACCTTTCACACTGAGAAGAATGTTTATCCTGGAATTCTGTGCTTACCCACATGGGAAGAACTCTTAAAACACCACAGGGAAACAATAAGTCCAATCTGCCTTCTAAATTAAAATCTTAGAATCTCAAAATCATAACTTCAAAAGATCTGTGTTTAAAGGTGGTGGCAGAGGCACCACTTACTTCTCAAGTGAGTTTCCCCGCCTCCCACTCTGGCATTTTAAAGCCTGTTAATCCAGGCTCACTCATAAAGCTCAGCAGCAGGGGATCATTGTTCATTGGTTTATTATGGGCAGACGGGACTGGTTTTAACTGAGCAGAGGCAGTTAATTGTCAAATGTTGTAGCTGGCTCGAGCAATGAGTAACCAGTCCTTTTTGGACACCCTCTCACTCACCAGGCAGCAGTATAAGATGTAGAGAGGGGGGATGGGAACTCACCCATCAGAATCTGCAGTGCGGGAATTTGCTGGGACCGCCCTAATCTGTTTCCCAGGTTGTTCAAACCAGTTCAAGAGCAGTTAAACAAGGTTATGTAAGTGCCATGTGATGTAGCCCGAAATAGTGACTGCAAGCCCAGGCTGCTGTTGCTGGGCAGTTGTCAACTGCTTAAAAAAAAAAAAAAAAAAAAAAATCCTCCAGCAGGACAACAAATGGACCTCTAAACATGAAAAAGAGATTTAAGCAAGAAGTTAATTTTAAATGGAATTTGATGAAATTGCCTTTCTGAGGCTGAAATTGAATGAGATTTTTGAAAAAAGGAAACCACATTGTACGTAAGATCTGGTTATTCTAGAGCATCCATCAGGGATAGTTAAGTGAAAAAGACTCTTAAAAAGTTTACTTTGCTGCTAACATGCCGAGTTCCCGTGTTTTAAGGAACGGCAACAACAAAACC